>NW_007726320.1:569287-617000 GCF_000696425.1 Galeopterus variegatus
GCGGGCCGGGGACTGGCGGCGGCGGGGGAGGCGGCGCCCACAGCACACGGGACTCAGCTGCCGGAGGGGCGAACTAACTTCCTGAGCGCGGGACCTGAGGCCGACGCGGCCGGGAGCCACCTGCCAGCCTCCGGTGAGGCGACCCTGGCCCTCGGGGCGCGCGGCATGGCGCGGGGGAGCGGGCCTTGCTGAGCTAGCCCCTCCGACAGACCCTCGGCCACTGCTGCAGCCTGCACACCTTCCGAAAGGCCCGGCGCGGGGCTCCACTCTCCTTGTTTTGCTGCCACGGCGTAGGGTTGGCCTGGGAGCCACAACAATGCCATGATGTTTTGGAGACAGGAAGCTCCAAGCTGGCCCCGAATGAAGGACTTCCTGTGTTTAAAGTTTCAGGAATATCCGCCGACCAGCCCAGTTCAAATGCAAACACCCCAACTAGGGAGGGCGAATGGCTAATTCAGACCAGCTGGACTCTCAAGGGCTGGAACTGAGGATAAAATGAAAGGAATTCTTAGGAGCTTGGGCCATACTTGAAGACTAGAGAGGCTGGTGCCATTGTTGTTAAAGGACACCATCGGTGTAAACTCGCTGCTTCCAACTGCTTCAGTGAGAAGTGAGTGGAACTAGATATTGAATACGACTTGTTAATATCAGATGATTTTTGCTGACTGAACTCGAAAGAGCAGTGCTCTTTTAAAAAAATAAAACCAGAAGCCATACTAGGAATTATTTTGTTTATTGATTAAATTATACCATTTATCTGTCTGCAACTATGAGGCTGCTAGCCTGTGAGGGAAAAGCCGTTTGTCTTAGCGCTTCTTCCAGAATGGTTTCACAGTGGGACTTACAGGACTTTCTGGAGGGCAGATGCAATTGGTGGTTTGGGGTTTGAACATGTAAAAGGATTTATAACTTACGTAGAATGTTTTTGGGGGGAACCTGTGAAAAAAACTTTTGAAAGATTGATGGTTCGTCTTAATTGAAAAAGTATGGGTAAGCCACTCAGCAGACCAGACTGCTTAAGGCGGAACCCCACCTGCCTGGGGAAAGGAGAGGAAGAAGATGGCTATATAGAGGATTGTTATGTTCCACAGCGGTCTATATATGATACAATGAGGATAAATGAACAAATTGACCAGGGGTCGAAGCTTAACCAGACTTCAAAAAGCACCATGGAAAAGATGGAAGGAAGTACTATATCCAGTAATGGTACTTTAGGAGCGGCATCTAATGTTTTTGAATCTAGAGCCCCAGAAGGCAAAAAGCTGGACGAGAGAATAATATTTGATGCACTAAAGCTAAGCAGTGATGTGCAGAAGTCAGCACCTGTGCCACCCAGAAGGCGGCCAAATGCAGAACGCAAAGACAATGTTAACAGAAGATCATGGAAGTCTTTCATGCCACCCAACTTCCCAGAATTTGCAGAAAGGATGGAAGCTTCTCTTAGTGAGGTTTCAGAAGCTGGTGCTTCAAATCCTTCCTTGCAAGAGAAGAAGGAATCCAGTTGTGCATTAACAGAAAGTTCTGGTAATTTGGACCACAGGGAACCTCAGTCAGAGTCAGTAACTCTGGAACATGTGTCCAAATCCATAGGTATTCCAGAAGTGCAGGATGTGAAAAACTTAAGTGGAGACTGCCAGGACTTCAGATTTCAGCAGCACAGTGAGAGCTCTCCCCATGAATTCCATCCTTTAGAATCTGAAGCTGCAACAGCAAATGGTAACACAGACGTAAGGCAGGAACACAGATTCTCAAGTGCAACCTGGCCCAGGGCCATGAGAAGTTCAGCTAAGGGAGGCTTCAGCGAGGAGCAGCACCCCCTTCGGGACACAGCCTGTACTGTGGAAATACCACCTCTCTCCCCTTGTCTGAGTGAAGAACTGTTGGATCCAGAATTGCATCTTCTCATAACCCCTACTCTGAGAGAGAAAACAGAGTCTGAGCTAAAGTTTGAGGAGGATGAGCGATGGATTATGATGGAGGCTGCGGAGGAGTGGGAGGAAGAGAAATTGTTGCAGAGAGGAAAGACTTTTCTAATGGCAGATGAGAAGAACAGCCTGACAGATATTTTTGAGGAAAGACAACAAGCAAATAGAGTAGCAGTGGTGGAGGATGGAGCCGACTGTTTAGATACTGTCTTGGGGACTTTTGACCACCTAGCTCTTGGTCAGATTTGTTGCTCTGATGACCTACACAGAGCTAGGGACCAGTTGGCTTCTGTTCCTAAGGATATACCTCTGGATTGCAGTATTGTTCTTACAGGTGAGGTTACTATAGATGAGGTGAAAAACAGAACTGCTCAGGGGCTAGTGGGTTTTGTTTCAGATTTGGAATGTACTGTTGGTTCTGTTGATGCAGAACAGCTGTCGGACACAGATTCGGTGCAGATGTTTCTTGAACTTGAAAAGGAGTGTTTGTGTGAAGAAGTAACTCCTCTAGTTGAGCTGCAGAATCAAGCCTCTTCTGAAAGGCCAGCCCCATCCCAGGATGCAGGAAATTCACTTGTAATTAGTTGTTTTCCAGGGGCTGCCTTAGAAAAGGAACAGCATATAGGTCTTTTAAATGTAAAAGTAAAGGACTATGATACTGGATTGGATTGTGAAAATTTTAATGCCCTGGATTCTTCTCAGGTGCCTAATGCTATGGAATTTATTGCCCACTCTGATATCATGAGGGACACTCCCACTTTCGGCAAGGAGGAGTATGAAAAAGTGCCTTTTAGCTCCAAGACTGCAGGAGAATTTAAGTCTGGACACCCAGTGGATCTGGAGTCACTGGGAAAGCTGGACCAAGGAGGATTGCCAAACTCTGTTCACAGGGCTTCTCGTGAAGAAAACTTATCAGGTGTTATTGCTTCTGAGCTGGCCAAAGAAAATGGCAATTTGTCCCAGGTAGACTGCAGTCAAACTGAGGGGAATGTTGAGGAGTGTATTGAGAGACTCCCCTTCAGTTTTGCTTTTAACTATGAACGAGCAGATGTTACCACAGGACCTGAAGTAGTATTATCATATGATTCAGATTTACTAACAGATGAGACTCATTTGGAAAGTGAGAAGGGAGCTGTTAATCAAGAAAATAACAGTTTGACATCCTTAGGAAGTATGAATTGTGAATTGTCCATGGAGAAAGTTTGTGATGAGGATGGTAAGGCAAAAGAGCTGGATTATCAAGCCACGCTTTTGGAGTATCAAGCCCCAGCACATTTTCATAGAGACTTCCCAGAGCAGGTCTTTCAGGATCTCCAGAGGACGTCCCCAGAGTCAGGGATTCTGAGTCTGCACCTGCTGGTTGGAGAACTGAGACATAGTAGAGACAGAGTGGAAACTGTGAATGATATGAAGCCTAAGCTGAATGTAGCATCATCAGAAGGAGGAGAGACAGAAGTGAAAGATTCAAATTCATTCCTAAGTATCTTTCTAGAGAAACAAGTTACCAAGGATAGTAATGCTGAACCAGTTTTAGAGGAAAGGATACCCATCCTACAGAGGCCTGCCCCAACTGCTGTAGTGCCCAGTGTAGAAGATGCCCTTGATGCTGCAGTGTCCACCCCAGAGGACAATGCCTCAGTTGCTGCAGTGCCTGCCCCAGAGGAGGATGCCTCAGCTGCTGCAGCACCTGCCCCAGAGGAGGATGTCCCAGCTGCTGCAGTGCCTGCCTCAGAGGGAACTGCTGTAGCTGCTTCTGTGGTGCCCCTCCCAGAGGAGGACAGCTCAGTTGCTTCAGTGACTATCATAGAGGTGCATGTCAAAGCTGCTTCAGTAGTCATCTTAGAGAAGGATGTCACAGCTGCTCCAGTATCAGCCCCAGAGGGGGCTGCTGCCCCAGCTGTTGCAGTGTTCGTTCCTCAGGGAACTGCTCCAGTTGCTTCAGTGTCCTCTCCAGAAGGAACTGCTCCACCTGTTGCAGCGGCTGTCACTAAAGAGGATGTACCAGCTGTTGCAGGGTCCTCTCCAGAGGGGACTGTTCCAGCTGCTGCAGTGCCCATCACAGAGGAGAATGACACCCCAGCTGCTGCAGTGTATTCTCCAGAGGAACCTGATAATCCAGCTATTAGAATGTCTGTCTCAGAGGGCTCTTCCACCCCAGCTGCCACGGTGCCCACCCCAAAGGAGCCTGCCTCCCCAGCTGCTGCAGTGCCTGCCCCACAGGAGTCTGCCACGCCAACTGCTACGGTGCCCACCTCAGAGGAACCTGCTGCCCCAGCTGCTGCAGTGCTCACCCCACAGGAGCCTGCCTCCCCAGCAGCTGCAATGCCCACCCCAGAGGAGCCTGTGGACCCAGTTGCTGCAGTGCCAGCTCTGGAGGAAGTTTTCCCCACTATATCCTTCCTGGGAGATACTGCCCACACTGATTCAGTGCCTATCTCAGAAGAAGGAACTCCTGTTCTAGAGGAGTCTTCCCCCGCTGGAATGTGGATCAAGGAGGACCTTGATTCCACAGCATTTGGAATAAAAGAGGTGACCAACACAGTGCTACATGGGAAAGAACTTCTGGCTGTAACTGGTGGATTAGATTCAAATGAGGTAATTGTTGCTCATTTTGATACTGGGAAGAATCTAGAGAGTAAAGTGAGATTTGCACTTTCTCTGTTCTGGTTATGAGAAATTGGGCCCTCTGGGCTTAAAGTTTCTGGTCTTTCTATTGAGTTTGTGGGGAAAGCATCTTAATTTTGTCCGGTGAAAAACTTTATAATTCATGTTTCTTTTTTTATTGGTCTTGATAAGCTAAGACCAAGGAAAACAGGGATATAAACAGTTGTTAGTTTACCTTTTAGAAGATTACTAGCAGGAAAGGGTGATTCTGTTTTTGAAATAAGCAAACATGTTCTTTCCTAAATCAAGAGACTGCTTATCCTATTTATTTATTTACTTACTTATTTATGCCCCCCCCCGCCCTCCCACCCCCACCTGAGAGACAGGCCCATTGACTGGTGTTGTCAGCAGTTCGGTGGAGGCCAGAGTGTGAGCTTTGGAGTGAAACCTGGGGTACTTCTTAACCATTCTGGGAAAAGTAGTTAGATATCCTGAGTCTCTAGTTTCCTCATATGTTGTGGCAGAACTCTGCAAGGATGAAATGAGATAACAGGTTTAAATCTCCAAGCTTATAAGATTTCAATCACTGGCCTTGTCTTTTTCCCTTCAAATAGATATGTTCGTTAGTTGAAAGCATTCACTAGCAGGTTGGGTAAAAGCAATATAAAGATGTGTGCATAGCAGCTTTTTTTTTTTGTCTTTTTTGTCTTTTTCCGTGTCCGGCAACGGATCGCAACCCTCAGTGTTGCCCCCATACCGGACCGGGGACCGGCAACGGGATCGCAACCCTCGGCGCCGCACCCACGCCTCGCTCAGCCAGTGAGCGGGAACCGGTCTGTATGTGGGATCCGAACCCTCGGGCGGGAGCGCTGCCGCGCTTCCCAAGCGGCGCACTATCCAGTGCGCCACCGGGCCGGCCCTTTTTTTTTTTTTTTTTTTTAAAAGATGACCGGTAAGGGGATCTTAACCCTTGACTTGGTGTTGTCAGCACCACGCTCAGCCAGTGAGCTAACCAGCCATCCCTATATGGGATCCGAACCTGGGGTCTTGGTGTTATCAGCACCACACTCTCCCGAGTGAGCCACGGGCCGGCCCCATAACAGCTTTTTAATGCAAATATGTATTTCTTAAAGCCAGAACTAGGTATAATCATGTCTATTAAAAATAAAGTATAGGTATTTTAGTCATCTTGTCAAACAGCTTTTATGGCCTTAAGCATATCACGTTGCTTTCCCAGACCACTTGTTTCTTAATCTATAAAATAAGAGAATTGGACTAAATGTCCTCCTGGGTCTCTCTTAGCTCTGAGATTTTTAATTCTTAGAGAACAGAATGTGTTAGGAAACAGCTGGGAACCGTGCTTCATATCCTTGAGCCCTCCTAGTCAAAGGAATTTGAGAGCAGCAACTTTCTACAGTTAACTACCCAGGTGTCAGTTGGTCAGCCATAAGGAGCGAAGGAGTTAGAGGTTTAATCTAATACAGTCAGGGAGAAATAAGAGAGCAGGTTGTTTTGATTTTACTCCATCCCCAGGACCCAAGACAGTGCCGCCTTAATAGTAGGCTTTCACTATTGAATGAGTGGCTGAGTGAATATCAATTACCTGGAATATCTATGGACACTATATGAAAGATGGGTTTTCTCATCCACCCCATTGCAGAGCCTTTCGGGGCATCCTTAGTCGGCTAGAACACCAATTAAACATGCAGCTTACTAGCAACAAAATCATTTTGGTTGTGTGCCATAGCTGCCTACTCCTGCTTAGCTAAGTGGTGATGGTTTTACCTTAGGCTTCACTAGTTATTTTGTAATGTAACGTCTCATCAAATTAGGATGCATCACCTTTCAGATTGATGGATTTTGTTTCAGTTTTCTGAGTTTTATTGAATTTGGGATTGACACTGAGATCCCAGTAGCATCAGTTTCTGGGATCTGTTTCCTCATCTGCAAAATGAATAGATGGGTCTAGGTAATCTCTAAGGATCCTTCCAGCTACAAGAGGTAGTCATTTTATGAACTATTGCCTGGTATAAATGATAGGAGAAGGAAATGGTAGCCCAGCTGCAAGGTTGTCCATCAGTGAAATGTCATTACTTTATGAAATATCTGGAAGCAGCAGATGCCTACATCTGTGTACAAAAAAGGAAAGATCTAAGTCATAGCCCCAGCCAGGACTGTTAACCAATGACAATGTAAAGAGATTATTTTGAAAATGTTTGTTGAAGCAAAACACATGATTATAGAGTTAATGTGAGTATACAGATTTGCTAAATTGGTGAAATATTTTTAAAAGTTTTTCCAAGATGAGAGATGTATGAAATTCATTTCTTCCTTTTTTAAAAAATAAATAAGTAAATAAATAAATGACCGGTAAGGGGATCTTAACCCTTGACTTGGTGTTGTCAGCACCACACTCTCCCAAGTGAGCTAACCGGCCATCCCTGTACAGGGATCTGAACCCATGGCCTTGGTGTTATCAGCACCACACTCTCCCAAGTGAGCTAACCGGCCATCCCTGTACAGGGATCTGAACCCATGGCCTTGGTGTTATCAGCACCACACTCTCCCAAGTGAGCTAACCGGCCATCCCTGTACAGGGATCTGAACCCATGGCCTTGGTGTTATCAGCACCACACTCTCCCAAGTGAGCTAACCGGCCATCCCTGTACAGGGATCTGAACCCATGGCCTTGGTGTTATCAGCACCACACTCTCCCAAGTGAGCTAACCGGCCATCCCTGTACAGGGATCTGAACCCATGGCCTTGGTGTTATCAGCACCACACTCTCCCAAGTGAGCCATGGGCCGGCCCCTCATTTCTTCCATTTTTAAGAGGGTTTCTAGAGGCAGCTGAATCTATCATTTTTATACATGAACACTTAGAACTCAACAAGTGATCATACCTGGAATGTGATTTAGAATGAACTGCTTTAGATCCTGTGTTTGTATGAACCAATGCATGAACTAATGCACATGTGGGTAAAATAGATATAAACTTTCTAATTTCTAATAACACAATTTGGTAGAAGCGAAATGACAAAACTTGTTTGCTATTTCTATAGTGGTATCCAACACTGACTGAGAGCAATCTGTGGTTATTTTACTCCTCCACTCATTTATAGACTTCCTCAGTGTTATCCCCAGTCCCACTGGTTCAAGAGGAAGAAAAAAAACTTTTGTATAAAATAGGGATTCTGTAAAATTGAAATTTGCCAAGGGAGTCTTTTTAAGCAAAAATTCAGGAGTGCCACAGTCCCAGTTCAGTGCTTGAATGCTCAGCTGATCAGGAGAACCTTCATGGGTTTGTTTGTTTTCCCTAACACCATGTGTATACAAGGATTCATTTACTCATTGAATATTTATTGAGTACCTACTCTGTGCCACACACTGGGCTCCTGCAGGGAATAGAATTGGCCTGATCCCTGCCCTTGTGGAACTTATACTATAGTTGGGGAGGCAGACATTAAGCAAAAAAGGACATAGTAAATATACAGTTACAAACTGTGGCAAATGCTTTGAACAAGAAGAGATGTCATGGATTTAAAGATAATTGGATGCATTCAAGATATATTTTGGAGGTAGAATCAACAAGACATGATAATGGCTTTTGTGTTGGGGATGAAGGAGAGGGAGTTATCAAGGATGACTTTTAGGTTCTGACTTGTACTACTGAGTGGATGAGAGCTGTAGTAAATTGTTGACTTAGGGGAGAACAGATTTTGAGTGAGGGGGAAGTGGGAGATAACATTCCATTTTCAAACTTAGGTTCGAGATACCTGTGGTTTATTTGTATGGAGATACTAAGAAAGCAGGTAGATGTATAGATTCGAAACTTGGAAGAGAGATATAAATTGAGTCATAGCATTTATCATCATTAATATTTAAACCCATGGAATGGATGGAATTGCCCAGGAATTATATAGAATGAGAAGAGGGCCCAGGATTGACAGCTTCCTTTCATCCCCACCCCCAAAGACGTCAACATTTGAGGTCTAGAAGAGAAGGAGAAAGAGAACAAAGGAGATCAAAAAAGGATGTCAGCGGGCCGGCCCGGTGGCGCACTGGATAGTGCGCCGCTTGGGAGGCGCGGCGGCGCTCCCGCCGATGTCAGGATCAAGCTGGGAGAATGCAATATCACCAAAGATAAAAGTGCCTTAAGAAGTTCTTTTGGAAATTTTCTGTTTTATGTACCTGTTGCATCTTATAGTCTTGCAGTAATTTTTACTAGTGTAGTGCCTGGAAAATGTCTGCTAGTGCTGCTTAGATAATAACATGGCATAGTCCCATTTCACTAGCAGTGTGTGAAATACTAAGCAGTAGGAATTTTAATGTATCTGAAAGCACTGGTTTTACAAAACGGCTTTGTTTAGGAGTTGAGAGAAAGGAGCAAGTGTTTTCAAATTTAATGTTCTGTTCGCTTGTGTTCAAAATAAATATCAGGTAATATTTACCTAGAGGTGCTTTCATATATTTTTCAACTTCTGAAAAATGATGAGACATATGAGGGTATTCAAAAAGTTCATGGAAAAATAGAATTGAAAGATAATACAAATATTTTCATGAACTTTTTGAAGCATCCTCGTATTCTTATTGACTCCATCAACTTAATCCATAGGGTGGAGGTGAGAAACAAAGGAAGGAATATCTAATGCTTCTATAGAGAATGATTTTAAACAAAGTAAATCAAAATTTTTTTTCGTGATCCATAAAGACAAACACAGGTGTATATTCAAATTATTAAAGAAGAATTAGTTCTGTCATATGAAAGGTTTTTTTTCCCCTTTTTGTCTTTTTTACTGACCGGTAACGGGATCGCAACCCTCGGTGTCGCGCCCGTACCGGGGACCGGCAACGGAATCGCAACCCTTGGTGTTGCGCCCACACCGCGCTCAGCCACTGAGCGGGAGCCGGTCTCCACATGGGATCCGAACCCTCGGTGGGAGCGCCGCTGCGCTCCCAAGCGGCGCACTCTCCAGTGCGCCACTGGGCCGGCCCTGAAAGGTTTTTTAAGCTATGTAAATATTTCAGTTTTCTGTATCACTTATAGCACTGTCCAATAAAACTTTCTGCAAAGATGGTGATATTCTCTGTCCATGATCCAGTACAGTAGGCACTAGCCACATGTGGCTAATGACAACATAAAATGTGACTAGTGTGACTGAGGAACTGAATTTTTAATTAAATTTAAATAGCCACCTGTAACTGCTGGCTACCATATTGGACAGCATACAAAGAATTTAGATGTCAGTTATAGTTTGAGACAGTATTTCACTATTGGTGAAAGGGGTCCTTCAGTGTGGACTTCACATCTTTCCTCCATACGTTTGGTTTTCTTCCTTCTTTTTTTTTCCTTTTTGTCTTTTTTACTGACCGGTAATGGGATCGCAACCCATGGTGTCGCGCCCGTACCGGGGACCGGCAACGGGATTGCAACCCTCGGTGTTGCGCCCGCACTGCGCTCAGCCAGTGAGCGGGAACCGGTCTCCACATGGGATCCGAACCCTCGGCGGGAGCGCCGCCGCACTCCCAAGCGGCGCACTCTCCAGTGCGCCACCGGGCCGGCCCCTGGTTTTCTTCCTTCTTTGCCTTTCCAAACCTGCCTGCCCATCACCACCACCATTTTGTTACACCAAATCAACTTTAAACTTGGGAGTGCCCTACCCCACCCCGCCTGCTTTTTCTTCAGTGAAAACATCTTTAATGTTACAAAATGGAATTATAGCACTTGCTTTTTCTGGGAACCCCGTTGTTAGAAAAACAGTTATTTTAGCTGAACCGCCTTGTAGTGTTGCCTAACAAAATATGGTATAATCAAATTATAGTATAAAATGAAGTGCACTTGTAACCTTCCTTTTTCAGTGTTCCCTGGGGCTTTCCCTCCTGGTGAGTCACTTATCCAGCCGTAAACCATTCTTTCTAGAATCATATTCCTAATCCTAGTGTGATCTATGGTCTCATATAGACCAAAATTGGTCTTAGTCAAACGTATCATTTTCTTCTACATTTATTTTTGTCCTCTTCCATTTTCTGTCATCCTCTGGCGTTAATTGACTTACCTGTCTCACTGAAACTGAAAGAACTTTTTATGAAAGAAAATAGATTGGAAATAAGTCCAGGCTAGTGGAATATGGCTGATTTTATCCTTCGATAATTGAGAGAAATCTTATCTTAGGGACAAATATTTTTTCCCTTAATACCCTTTCAGGGGCAGAAGTACCATTCTCTTCTCTTTTTGTTTCCTTTTAGAAATGTCTAAATCATAACGGATCCTAATTGTAGTAGAGAAAAGTATGCATATTGTTTGTTATACTTGTTCACGTAGCTTTAAAATTCCTGGTGAACATAGATATACATTATCTTAATATTAGTATTTTATATATATATCTGTATCTTACTCAGAGAATGTGTCTGA
This sequence comes from Galeopterus variegatus, assembly GCF_000696425.1. Taxonomy (NCBI): domain Eukaryota; kingdom Metazoa; phylum Chordata; class Mammalia; order Dermoptera; family Cynocephalidae; genus Galeopterus; species Galeopterus variegatus. Next base: position 580,228 of record NW_007726320.1, read on the forward strand.
AGTTGTTAAGGACATTTCCCAGCATTACTGACCTGTTTCCCTTTGTAATTAGAAAAATACCGTTTCAGGATTATTGGCTGTGTGTGGTCTGTGGCCCTGGAACAGAATGGAGTTCAGTGGCCACAGAGGGATTAAGCTGAGGTTGGCGTTTTTCACATTGTTGATATGTTTTGATCAATTGAGTTAGTCCTACTCAGAGAAGAGCATCGTCTATAATCAGTGGTCAGTTAAGGCTATTCTCCAAGATGTTTTTCATCTTAAATACTAGTCATTTGGTATCATTCTTCCCTTTTAGGATTTATATACATTGCAGTTACTTTTACGATATTTTGAAGTTGATGCTTCTTTATTCCCTATATTTTTTTGCATTGAAAATTAATCAACAAATTAAAACAAGCAAAAAACAAAAAACTCCTATGAGTCATTGGTTTAAATACCTAAGTACTGTCATAACTCTCTGTAATTATGTGTCCATAGGAGGATATATTAAAATATGAAATCACATATTTCCTTGATACTTTACTGTGCAGATGACTTGTTTTTTCTTTTTATTCCTGGTCCTCCTTTATCAAATCATAAATCTCCCAAGAATAACCAGTCACTGTGTGGTGTGGAGGGTCTAACAGCCTTAGATTAAATTTTCTTTTGGCTTGTAATTATCTAGATGTTCCAGAAAGAACAAGTGGATCCTCTTCAGATGAAATTACAGCAGGTGAATGGACTTGGCCAGGGATTAATTCAGAGTGCAGGAAAAAACTGTGATGTGCAGGGTTTAGAACATGACATGGAAGAGATCAATGCTCGATGGAATACACTGAATAAAAAGGTGAGTGGCAAGTGGGTAACAAGTGTATTGGGAACAGAAAGCATAGAAAACAGACATCTAAATCCAAGGTTTCCCTGGAACCTGAATGCAAATAAAAATTTAGCAGTTGCAATCTATAGTTCCTAAAAGGAGGTCAGTAGTAATTTAAAAACTGCTCTCTCCCTTCTCATAATGAGCCTACATGTCTGTGATACAGGTTGCACAAAGAATTGCACAACTACAGGAGGCTTTATTGCATTGTGGGAAGTTTCAAGATGCCTTGGAGCCGTTGCTCAGCTGGTTGGCAGACACTGAGGAGCTCATAGCCAATCAGAAACCTCCATCTGCTGAGTATAAAGTGGTGAAAGCACAGATCCAAGAACAGAAGGTAGGGAGAATGTTGGGACAGTGAACTGGAACAGCCCTAGGGAATGGCAGACAACACATTTGCTTGTAGTTTAAGGAGCAATTCAGGAATTTTAGTAGAGTCCTATCCTACTTTGTGTCATCCTGAAAAGAAAGGTGGAAATTGATTTTCATCTTTAATCTACTAGTTTACTGTGGCATACATTAGACTGAACAATTTTACTTGTTCGTATATTCTATTTTAATGTTTCATCCACAGCTTTATGTTAAGAGGTTTGGTGTTTTCAGGGTTAGCAATATTCTAAATAATGTATGTTGTGTACAAAGTTCTATCTATACTTTTGGTTGGTTTAATTTCTATTTCAATGGATTTTCCCTTTTTTTTTTTTTGTCTCTTTTTAAAAAATTTATCCCAAAGGAGATTTTATTTTTTCTAACTTTATTAAATTGTAATTGGCTAATAAAAATTGTATGTATTTATACTGTACACGTGATATTTTGACATATGTATACATTGTGAAATGATTACCATAATCAAACTAATCAACACATCCCTTATCTCACATGTTAACTGTTTTTCAGTGTACTTTTCTCTTAGTTTGAAGGATATTCCCTTTTAGTACCATGATGACAGTTGCTACTCCGTTAAAAAAACTTGTGTGTGAAAAGCTAATGTGGGTGGTTGGAACTATGCTCTTATCTCATGTTTTTGCCTCAAGGATAATAAAAAGTTCTATTCAGTTAAGCTTAGGATTTGTCAGGGCGGGGCTTTTTTTTTGTTTTTTCTTCCTATTTCAGATTTTAAAATGATCATGTATTATCACTTTTCATTTTCTTTAAACGTATACAATAGTTGCTTCAACGGCTCCTAGATGATCGAAAGGCCACAGTAGACATGCTTCAAGCAGAAGGAGGCAGAATAGCCCAGTCAGCTGAGCTGGCTGATAGAGAAAAAATCACTGGACAGTTGGAGAGTCTTGAAAGTAGATGGGCTGAACTACTTAGCAAGGCAGCAGCCAGGTAAGGCCAAAGGGATTTTGAGGAAAGGGTCAGAGGTTTGTTTTGTCCTATTTTTTACGTACTATTACTGAAGTTCTGAAAAAGCTCCTGGATGATTCATATAGTGCTTTGGAAGTTGTTTAATGGCTTTTATTTGAAGAGGGATAAGTTTTTAGAGATGATCCTTAGAATCACTCTCAGCTACTCATAAATTTCTGAGAACTGGAAGACTCATTACTCTGTGTTGTTGTTCTGCTGCAGTTTCAAATCACAGATGCAGACTCCTACAGTCCAGCCAAATTATTTTTTGAGTTTTTGAAACAGATTTTTTTCGCCTTCATATTTATAAATAATGCTTTTGATACTTGGAGCTGAAATTTGTCATCTTCCTTTTCTTTTGGCTTATCCTAAAGTTAGATGTTTTTGCATTTAGGAGCTAGTCTGTGGTTCTGTTAAATATATGGGCATTCAAGCGGTACATAAACTTTCTCCAGTAAATAGTCAAAAGATAGGCAGTACACTTTATTGTATTCTTTAGGTTTTCTAGTTAGCCAATGGCAATCTTCAAATAACTCCCTCTTCAGTCTTACTTCCACTTGCCCATGACTTGCTTATTTCTTATCTGAATTGCAAAGTTTGGCTTGCCCATATTAGTGGGAGAAACAAAATTGAAAGAATTTAACTTATTTTTATTTCCAGGTTTGCATTGCTTTTTTTCCCCCCGCTCTGTTTCCATTAATGATAACATTAGTCTTCCAATTACCTGGGCTTAAAACCTCAACCCCACTTTTCCACTTTTACTCTTTTCTTTATACCTCATTTGAGCCCCATTTCGGTCAGGATGCTGTCCATTTTACTTCTACAGTGTCTTTCCTGTACATCCCATTTTCTAATTCCCACTCTGCTACCTTAGTTCATGACTTATCAGCTCTCACTTGGGCTACTGAGGTAGCTTCCTGTCTAACCACTACTCTCTACTGCCACTTACTCTCAGGCCTCCCTCTTCCCATACCCCAGCAGTATGTGAACCTTTTTGAAGCATACTTCTAATCATATCTTTCCATGCTCAAGGACATTTAATGGCTCCCTGTTACCTATAAAATAAAATCTAAATTCTTTAACCCCACCTTCAAAGCCCTCTGCTATTTGACTCTAAAGTACCTTTCTTAGTTTTCACTATTATTTTTCTCTCTCCTTATGTTATAGGTAAAGTAAACTATATTTTGTTCTTTAATATATTCTGTCAGTTTCCTAACCCTGTGTCTTTTCTGATGGTGTTGCATCTTCCATGAAGTACTTTTGTCCATCTCCCCTTTTTCTGTAAAACTTCTCTTTATTCCCTCAGCATAGAATAACTTCTCCTACCTCTAAACTGCCATAACTCTTTGTCTGTACCTTGTATTGTGGTCATTATTTTATGTACTTACCTCTTTGGTCCATAAACTTCTTGAAGTCATAATTTGCTTCTAATGTATCTTTTTATGACTTTTTCCTTCCGCCCTACTTGTTTCCATCCGCCCTACTTGTTTCCATCCTCCTACGCTACCACAAAGGTATTTGAAAAAGTTCATAGAAAGATTTGTATTATCTTTTAATTCCATTTTTCCACAGACTTTTTCAATTACCCTCGTATAGTTTCTGGGCCAGTGTTTTAAAGAGAACCACCAAGAGTAATTTCATTTGTTACAGACATTTTAAAGGCTTTTATTTGGATTTAAAAATTTTGGATATGTGATGCTTCTAAATTATCTTAGCTCTTCTTTTTGATACCCTAAATCTTTTTTGGCAAGCATTGGGGGATAGGCAGTTGGCTGGTAAGGGGATCTGAACTCTTGACCTTGATCTTGTAACACCCAGCTCTAACCAACTGAGCTAACCAGCCAGCCCCCTAAATCTTACTGTATTGAGTTCTTTATTAAACTTTCAGATTTCAAAATCAAGATGAGTCAGAAAGACATAGAAATTAGAGACAAATTTTTAAAAATGAAATTTTAATTTAATAATCTTTAATGTATGTTTTAGTTGCATTAATTAAAGATATATTTTGAAGGCTGGCATAAACAAACTAGGAAAGGAAATTCTATACTTAGGATGCCACTTAAAAATGATAGCATCTAGAAATATGTTTTTCTTTATATTCAAACATAATTGAATTTCCAGAACTAAAATGCCAGATATTTTTCATTAAACCATTTCTTACTAAAGTAAGTTTGTCAGAGTGTAACCAGCAGAGGACTAGCACAAAGTAGGTGTTTGGCAAAGGTTTGCTGAATGAAAGTGCACCATATACTCCCAGGCCTTTTCAAATGGCTTATTGTTTAATCTGTTCTTTAGTAATTCAAAGTCAAAATTATAGCCTTTCATTATTAATCTGTGTGCTCATACAGATAGTTGATTTCCTGTCTCTTTCATGTCAAGCTGCCTCCAACATTCAGGCTTCCTCTCCCCTTTGTAATTTGATGCTTTTAATCTGTAGCGTACTTGAAATTCAAGCTTAGTATGGATGTTATATTAAATAAAAGTTCAGATTCCAAGTGCGCTGTAAAATCCATAGTTTTTGGCTGCTATTAGTGTTGGCAAATCAGGCAGTCTGAGGTTTCATTTTTTTCCTTAAATCTGGATTCAAAGTTACGTTCCGGGGCTTGAATACTAGAAGCCTGACTGGATTTGCAGGAGATGGGAGGGAGTTCTCGTTTATAGAACTGGTACTGCCTTTGCTCTTCAGATACTCTCTTCACTCACAAGTGAAGTAGCAGAGACAGAGAAATGAAGACTCATGATTTTTTGACTTCTTTAAACTGTATTTTGGTCACATGCTACATTCCATTTTCATATGTATCTTTGTGGTATAAAGGAGAAAGAGCATTAGAAGATCTGAATCTAATCCTCATTCTACTGTTGCTACTCACTGGGTGATAAGACAAATCTTTCTTTAAGCCTTCAGTGTCATTTTTTTCTTTATAATAGTAGGATAATTATTCTGCCCACCTTATAAGTTTATAATAGAATCAGAATAAGATAATGCTGTGAATATCTTTAAAACAGCAAAGTGCTAGATAATGTGTGTTCTGTTTACTGTTGGTGTTTAAACTGTACCTGATAAAGATTGTTCTTTTACTGTATATAGTACTATTAACAGTCTTAATGTGACTTTCTGCCTGAGCAGCTTGTTCTATATATTTATTAGGCAAAAACAGCTGGAAGATATCCTGGTTCTGGCCAAACAATTCCATGAGACAGCTGAGCCTATTTCTGACTTCTTATCTGTCACAGAGAAAAAGCTTGCTAACTCAGAACCTGTTGGCACTCAGACTGCCAAAATACAGCAGCAGATTATTCGGCACAAGGTAGGAAATAGTTATGATGAATGAAAACACAAAACTTGAAATAGAAATTCTAGAAATTAGAAAATTGCCTGCAGCATTCTAGATGTGTTTTGTGGGTTTTTTAAAGTTTTATTTAAAATATTATCAAATTATTATGTGGAAAAGTCATTTCCTTGAAGTAAAAATGGAAATTGAGTAATAGGATACCATCAGAAAAAACAGTTTTTGTTCTCAGTTTTTATATTATTTTTGCCCTTTGGTAGGTGATTTTTTATTACTTAATTTGTTATATCATTTGTTATTCATTGTCTCATATTTATTTTTCATTTATTTTGTTTCTGTTATTCATTTTTTCCATCTGGATTTCCAGGCTCTGGAGGAAGAAATAGAAAACCATGCAACAGATGTGCACCAGACAGTCAAAATTGGGCTGTCTCTCTCCTCCCTGACATGTCCTGCAGAACAGGGGCTGCTGTCAGAAAAGCTAGACTCATTGCAGGCCCGATATAGTGAGATTCAAGACTGGTGCTGTCGGAAAGCAACCCTGCTTGAACAAGCACTGTCTAATGCTAGACTGTTTGGGGAGGATGAGGTGGAGGTGCTCAACTGGCTGGCTGAGGTTGAGGACAAGCTCAGTTCAGTGTTCGTAAAGGATTACAAACAGGATGTCCTGCAGAAACAGCATGCTGACCACCTGGTATTCATGTTTTTCATTCTTATTTGTTATGTTACTAAGTTATTTTATAACTTTGATTTGTATTTCTCTTTATTTCTTTTTCTTTTTTTTCCCTTCATTCTAAACACTTCAACTTTATTTTATATACGAGTGCATAGTGTATAGACTTGGTGCTAAGGATTAATCCGTTTTTGGATGAGTCCATGGAAATACTTGTATTTAACAAACTGAGTGAGTAATTCTAGAAGACAGTACAGGGTATAGTTAAGGGCCACTTCAACTGTAACTCGTGATTTACATTGTTAGGTAGTGTATCACTCAGTTTCCATTTGAGTAGTTTTATGAAAGGTAATGTACTTTAATAAAACCAGATATATCTAAATAGTGCCCAGAATTTGATCATGTAGTTATAACTTTTAGAACATTTCTTGGAATTTATATGCTCAAATTCCAGGGATTCTGTGTTATCTTAGTAGAAAGAAGAGTTTGCCTTTTTCATTTCATTTTTATGAGATCTCTTTGCGGGCTGGTAAAAATAGTCAAATCAATTTTTTTAATAATGTAAGATTCTTTGGCTTCATTGACTGAAAATATAGGGAGAGTTTTTAACCAGGATCCGTATGGTTAAGTCAATTTAAGTTCTTGCCGACTTTCTTCTCTTCAATTTTCTGTCTTGTTCTTTATTTTGGATAAAGTAGATATTTTTGCTGAATTCCACTTCTACATTTCTTGGGCTCAGGTTTGATACCAATAGATTGGTATAGCTGATTTAATCCTAAATCTCTTCTCATCCAGCACAAAGGAAAGCTTGCCTATAAGTATCTGACTTAATTATTTTGAATAATCATTTGGGTAACCAAAGAGATAATGAGGGAATCTAATATTTGATGATTAAATTGGTATTTATCTCTTTACTTAAAATTTAGTCTTAAAGGTCTCACATTTCTTTCCTTTTGTTGTACCGTAATTTTGGGATTAATGGTATTCTTTCCTTTCAGGCTTTAAATGAAGAGATTGTTAATAGAAAGAAGAATGTAGATCAAGCTATTAAAAACGGTCAGGCTCTTCTAAAACAAACCACAGGTACTTTGAAAAGTGCATCTCTTAGCACATCTGTGATCTCAGACAGTTTCATATCCAGGGGAAACAAGCACTCTGCATTAGCCATTTCTCTTTGTATATATGAGAAGCTTAGTATTCACTGATAACCTGTGAATATTCCAGGGAGGCTGATAACCTGTGTTCCTGTTTGCTGCTACACTTTTGAAAACCTAAGAGACTTAGTTGTTTCCCATCTGGTTATGGATGATAATTCCCCCTGCCCTCCAGTATGTTCAATGCCACCATTCACTGAAAGGTGCTAGAAACATCTAGAAACACCTGCAATTGAACTTAGACCTTAATCTCACAAGTGACTTCTTATCAAGTAGAAGATGTATTTTATTTCCCATTTACCCTTAGTATGAGATGTTAAGTGAAATCAGTTCCATAGGGAGAGGGCATTTATAAAATTTAAGCTCTGATTCAAAGAAAGAGGGATTAAAGGGACTCCCTCAACCCCATATCTCTTAAATATGAATAATTGTGTGCTGTCTTCCACAGGTGAAGAGGTGTTACTTATCCAGGAGAAACTGGATGGAATAAAGACTCGCTATGCAGACATCACGGTCACTAGCTCCAAGGCCCTCAGGACTTTAGAGCAAGCTCGACAGCTGGCCACCAAGTTCCAATCTACTTATGAGGAACTGACCGGGTGGCTGAAGGAGGTGGAGGAGGAGCTGGCAGCCAGTGGAGGACAGTCTCTCACTGGGGAGCAGATACCCCAGTTTCAGCAAAGACAGAAGGTGAGCTGTCATTTCACATTGTAAAAGGAAAAAAGCGTTTCTTCTTTGTCAGAATCCTTAAGTCTCATCACTTTAACCTTAAATCTAAACCAAAAATTTCTGCCTGCCTCCATTCTGGTTTACTCATGTACAGTATGATTTGACATAAAAGCATACATAAGAACACTTGTTATGTATGGACTGAAGAAGAAAGAAGTTGAATCCCAAATCCCTAGAAGTTTGCTTCATATGTAACATTTTATAATTTACCTTCATGTTTTATTCTCTAAAGAGTGCTTCATGATTACATTCGATTCTCCTGCAGGATCTTGTGCAGTTCTAGATGCACAGAAATACTGTGTAGGTACTTGTTAAGTTAAATACCCATGAGTAAATCATTATTTATCATTTCTATTGAAATAAGGAGAAAAAGGAAAGGAGCACTGTTTGTTTTACCGAGAGACTGGCTCGAGAATTCTTGCAGATGGTTCTTAGTAAGCAGTAGCTAAGCCTAAAGTCAAGTTTCAGAATGATTGAAAAATTTGAGACAAGAAAAAAAATAAGGAAGGAGGTCAGAACCCTGCTGGGATATGTGGTAGAGGTAGCACTTTCCACCCAGCACAGCTGCTAATGTGCTTTATTTAGCAAGGTATGGCCTGAAAACTTTTTTCCCTCCCTAGGAATTAAAGAAGGAGGTCATGGAACACAGGCTGGTGTTGGACACAGTGAACGAGGTGAGCCGTGCTCTCTTAGAGCTGGTGCCCTGGAGAGCCAGAGAAGGGCTAGATAAACTTGTATCTGATGCCAACGAGCAGTACAAACTGGTCAATGACACTATTGGACAAAGGGTGGACGAAATTGATGCTGCTATTCAGAGATCACAACAGGTAATGTTTATAATACCTCTGCATTAATATTTTAGGCAATGGGGATAGATGTGTGAGGTACAGTACTGTGACCTACATAAATACAAGGCTCAGGAAAGAAAATAATGAAATGAAGTTGATACCACAAACATTTCAGTGATGGGAAGTGATTGGGTGGAAGTTTGTGAGGATGAATCCAGGTTTCACTCAAAATACTTGACCGCTTTTAGTAGAGAAGAATCTATGTAAGGCCTTTCCTTAGCTAATGTCCTGCTGAGCAGGTTGATGGTAATCAACCAAAAGGTCCAAATGCATCACAGTCTTAGTTTGACATAATCAACTGCCTTAGCATCTGATGGAAGAGGGGAAGGAACCAAGAACTATAATTACTATCAAATATGCAAACCAAAATAGCAGAGCCATCCAAAATAGAACCCTCTCAGTAAACACAGGTGTCACATTTCCCTTAATCTTTTTTCCTTCCTGTTTTCTGGAAAAAAGTTATTTGCTTTTCTCTGTAGCTGGGTACACACCTATTAACATGCCATAGCACAAAAAATTAGTACAACATCACTCCCTGGGTTAATAGTGATAAGCAAATGCTTTCTGAACCACACAGAAGTTTGCTGTGACTCCAGGTACATCCCAGTGTGTCTTTTTGTCATCTCTAAACTTGGCTAGATATTTCAGCACCACGCTCAGCCAGTGAGCCAACCGGCCATCCCCATATAGGATCCGAACCCGTGGCCTTGGTGTTATCAGCACCACACTCTACCGAGTGAGCCACGGGCTGGCCCCTTGGCCAGATATTTCAATATGAAACTTACTGAGCTGGGAGAAGCTTACTTTTCTCTTTAAATATTAGTATAGGTTGGCATAGTTGAAGAGGAAGAGATAAAAGATTGGGGGACACTTATGAAACAGTCATGTAGAGCCTGTTACTGGTTTTTGTTATTGCATAACCATTTAAAGGTTTGGTGTTCTTCTGGAGTCTGATGCTTCTTCAGCTGAGCAAATACTTCCAGGTAACTTGACTCAGCTGTCTACTGCCATATTACATTTATATTTAAACATCTGACTAAAACTACTACTGTTCGATGTCTGGGTATGAAAGAGGCTTGGTGGAAAGAGAGTACATCCCCATAAAAGCACTGATTAGAAGTGTATTTCTTTTGAAAGGTGTCAACTTCTGTTGTTGTTTCTAGCTGTAGGACCAATAACTGGGTTCTGTAATTTCTTTTAAAGAAGTTGATATATGATCGATTCTAATTTGTTTGTATCTTGGGCTAGCTGGTTAGCTCCGTTGGTTAGAGTGTGGTAGTGATAACACCAAAGTGAAAGGTTTGGATCCCCATACCAGCCAGCCAGGAAAAAAAAAAAAGATGTATCTTGATTTGTGATTGTATGAAATTTTTCCCAGTTTTGGCTTTATTTTGTGAGATAAAAACTATATTACTGAAAATCCAGGCCTTTCTGTGTTGAATAAATTACAGTTCTGAGGAGACCCTGGCTGTATATAATTTGTTCATTTTTCTTCAATACATCTACTAGTATGAGCAAGCTGCTGATGCAGAACTAGCTTGGGTTGCTGAAACAAAGCGGAAACTGATGGCCTTGGGTTCAATTCGCCTGGAGCAGGACCAGACCACAGCTCAACTGCAGGTGCAGAAGGTAAGCATAACACCAGTGTGCTCACTATGTCTTGAGTAGAATGATCAGGAGCTTAGGACTAGAAAAGAGTTTCTCACTTTTATGTATGCTTGGTTGGGATGAGGAAGAGATTTCTTGCTTTGTGAAAAGGAGAAATAGGCCTATTAATCCAAGAAAAAAATTGTTAGCAATTTCCTGGATGATTTTTGGGAGGGAAGATATTTTTGTAAGCTACTAAAACGATAAACATTGAAGATGTTGGACAGGCAAATTGTTACACTTTATAAGAACAACTTTTGATGTGACTTTTAAGCAAGGAATTTTTCATATGTTGTGTCTTACCTTTCACTAACACAAGCTCAGGGTCCTTTTACTTCTTGATTTAACTACGGTTTACTTTTCAAAGGCTTTCTCCATTGACATCATTCGACACAAAGATTCTATGGATGAGCTCTTTAGTCATTGCGGTGAAATCTTTGGCACGTGTGGGGAGGAGCAGAAAGCTGTATTACAGGTGAACTACATTTATTTATTCACCATATTGTTCTTGTCTTTATCGTGGTGAATTAGAAGTACAATTGTGAAATGATGGTTTAAGGTTTTTTTCCTATTGTACTTTCTTATTAGTGATTGTTGTTAAATTCCAACTTGATGCCTGGGGAATTCAGACTTCTTTTTTTTTTTAAAGATGACGGGTAAGGGGATCTTAACCCTTGGCTTGCTGTTGTCAGCACCGTGCTCAGCCAGTGAGCGAACCGGCCATCCCTATATAGGATCCGAACCCATGGCCTTGTTGTTATCAGCACTGCACTCTCCTGAGTGAGCCATGGGCCGGCCCTGGGAATTCGGACTTCTAACCTTGTGTTCACAAACAGCCATACTGTATAATGTAAAATAACTTACAAATTCATGAGTGAGCCATGGGCCGGCCCTGGGAATTCAGACTTCTAACCTTGTGTTCACAAACAGCCATACTGTATAATGTAAAATAACTTACAAATTCATCTTTATAACAGAGGAATTGCCACTTATCCTCAGTCCATCGGTAGTGAGCTCTGAGTTACTTGTCAAGGTATTTATGTTAGGTTTTACAGAATATATGCAGATATTAATTCCTTCTTTGGGTACTTCTAAAAGGTCATACCCTTTTTAAAAGGATTGTCAAAAGTTTGTTTGTAGACCTGTCTATTTGTTTTTTATAAAGGGCATGTTAACCACCATTTCCTCAGAAATTTTCATAAATGATTGAGCTACTCATCCTAAACATTTGAAGCATAAATGCTAGATTCTGGAGACTTTTCTTTATCAGAAGAAAAAAGACAAGCAAAGCTTGATGGGCAGAGGCTCCACCATAGACCCTGAGATGTTTAATTTTAAATTGATTATTATTATTATTATAGTTCTGTATCTAAGGTTGTGAGTCATTAGTAAAAGGTTAATTTTGCTGTGGGTTTTTTTTGTGTGTGTGTGTGTGTGTGCTATGTGCTTTTTTACTATCTTTTAAGCTAGTGTCATGTTTTAAAAATTATAGAAATAATATATGTGAGGGTGCTTCAAAAACGTTATGGAAAAACAGAATTAAAAGATAATACAAATCTTTCCACAAACTTTTTTAAGTACCCTCATGTGTATAATAGGAAAATTAGAAAGTTCAGATAAATATAAAGAAGAAAATAGAAATCACTTGTAATCTTGGTAGATTAGTCCATATTTTTAATAATTTAGTGTGTATTCCTTTAGACTTTTTAATATATATATACCGACTTTTTTTCTTAAAGAAGTGTTCATAATAGTAATACTTACATTTTTTCCTTTTTGGTTAATAGGAAAAGACAGAGTCTCTAATACAGCAATATGAAGCCATTAGCCTACTCAATTCAGAGCGTTATGCCCGCCTAGAGCGGGCACAGGTCTTGGTGAACCAGTTTTGGGAAACTTACGAAGAGCTCAGCCCCTGGATTGAGGAAACTCGGACACTAATAGTACAGTTACCTCCTCCAGCTATTGATCATGAGCAGCTCAGGCAGCAGCAAGAGGAAATGAGGGTAAGGAGCATGCCAACTGTTATTTTATTGCAGAACTGAAAATGGGCTTTGTAATTTATTCAAAACCACCTTATTTATATTAGTGCCTACTAGGTACAAGTTCTGTTATGAAGTTCATTCTTAATCAGTTAGATTTTTTTTTTAAAGATGACCGGTAAGGGGATCTTAATCCTTGACTTGGTGTTGTCAGCACCACGCTCAGCCAGTGAGCTAACCGGCCATCCCTATGTGGGATCCGAACCCAGGGCCTTGGTGTTATTAGCACCGCACTCTCCCGAGTGAGCCACGGGCCGGCCCAGTTAGAATTTTTTTACCTAATAAAAATACATATCTGAATTATTTCCTTCATTGTTTAATATGAATTGATTAAAGAATAAGATTATAGAGATGATGAGAACCTGATATTACAGATAAAGAACTAAATATCAAGGGAATTTAAAATATTTCCAGGGACGATGGGGTATTGTTAGACTCGTGTGGTTGGATGGCTTTTTCCCTTTGGTTAGGCACCAACTGAAGTGTGAGTCAGAAAGCATTTGCTGCATATAGTTAAGACAAAAGGGAAGTTAATAGACATTTCAACTACTGCTGTTACCATTAAGGACACTTTTTGAATGTTTATTTCTGATTTATGGCTTGTGCTTATTGCTATTCCCATATTTCTGTAAGTGGAAGGATGTAACCTGAAAGTAGCCAGCAATAAAGTGAAGGAATGGTTGGGTTATCAGAAGTGTTGCTATTTGTAGCTTATCCTGCTTGGTGTCTCTCAGTCTGGGGAGGTAGACAGGTATTAAACCATGTAAATTACAATATACTACGTAGAAGTATTTATGAGTGCAGAAGACTGTGGGAGAGACTTGTGTGGCATAAGTGGCTGGGGAGAGTTAGAAAGGATGTGTCCATGTAACTTCCAGGGTAATGGGATATCTGAGTTGGCTTTTGAATATTAATAGAATTAGATAGTGTTAGAGCCCAAGACTTAGGTGTTTTTCTATTCCCCCATGAGTGTTTAGATGATGGAACTGGCTGGGTTTTTTAACAGTTCGTTTATTCCTGTCAAAGTTGGTATTAGCACTGACCAAAGTATCTAAACGAATAGACTGGTATAAAAATGCTCATTATGTTTTAATTTGTATTTCTTTGCATAGCAACTAAGGGAATCTATTGCTGAACACAAACCTCATATTGATAAGCTACTAAAGATAGGCCCACAACTAAAGGAGTTAAACCCTGATGAAGGGGAAATGGTGGAAGAAAAATACCAGAAAGCAGAAAACATGTATGCCCAAATAAAAGAGGAGGTGCGCCAGCGGGCCCTGGCTCTGGATGAGGCTGTTTCCCAGTCTGCTCAGGTATGTGTGTCTTACACCCATAAACCTTCAATTGTCTGTTAGTTTAAGCAGGAGGTCTCTGCATCAGGTGTCTCTACGCTCAGGAATGTCCAGACCAGCATGTTAGAAATACATTATCAATAGAGTAGGAAGCTTTATCCATCTACATTTTTATCCCAAGGATTATTGTATACTGCACTGGAAGGAGGGTAAAATGCATCTTGGCTGGTATATATCATCTGTTGATAGTTTTCCTGAAAACTTTGTTGTGATGATCCTTTAGCAGGGATGATTTTGGATATATTTATCTTATTGACTCAAAAGCAAAGACTTCCTCAACAAAAGCCAGGTTCCTATTGAGCCTTTTACTTCTGAGATTTAGAACAACAGTACATTAGTTTTCATAGTCAAGAAGCTACCAGCTAGTTCCTAGTTCTGAGAAAGGTACTTTAATAGGGAGAAGTAAGAGCCAAAGAGAAGCATAAACCACCAACAGTGGAGTTTAAAGCATGTAACTACATACTTTTCAACTAATATATTACTGTTAGTGGTACTTTTGTCATGTCTGGGTATTAGATTCCTATGTTTAGTCAATATTCTTGGTTAATATTTGTACTTACTTAAGTTTTTCCCTCCACCTTCCGTCCCATCTCTCACTCACATTGTGGAATGTGTTACTTTGTGTTGTTGCTGCCTGCTCCTGTCTTCCCCACATCGTCACATTTCATTGTTGTGTTGACCGCGCCCACCATTACAGATTACAGAGGTAAGGTACCCACCCCATTGGGATTAGGGTGTTCTTAGCTGAAAATTGAGGGCAGTACCTATAAGGAATCTTCCCTTAGCTTTAGTGGGGTAAATTCGATTATTGCAGTATATTAAACCAGTTTCATTTGGGTTGGAATCTAGAAGTGAGTGGTGATGGGAAGTGATTTTGTTAAAGAACTCCCATCATGTTTTTCCTTTAGAACACTTAATATTGATAAGCCTTGCTCTAATCAATGAATCCAGAGTTGGTTTTGGATAGCTTTTTTAGGAAGCAAGCTTATCTGTTTTGCTCCCTTTTCTCTTCTCTCTGCGTCAGATTAGAAAGGAGAATTTTACAGTTATATTCATGTTATTCAAAGTGCCAGAAAAGTGAGAAGGTAATTGTTCTTTTAGAGTAAGATTAGATTTGGCCTTCCTTTATTGCCTTTCATCATGCCAACATTTTCCTCTCTCACTGTTCCATACAGTGGTTTGTTAGATTGCATGCCATAATTTTAAACTTCAAGTCTTGTAGCATATTAAGTTCCCTGTTCATTTACATAACTGGTGGAGGGCATCTAACTTGTTGGTCTAGTCTTGTTGCATGCAGTTGTCATTGGAGATGTTGACACACTGACTCAATTGTTTCATAGTCTTGTCCTTTTCTCGTCACATTAATTGGAATAGGAGAAATATTGTGACAACACTAAAGAGTTGATTTCTGGTATACTACTTAATATCTTTTGATTCTTAAAATAAATATTGGCAGTTTTTCCCTGATGGGACCAGCTCTGGTGTACTCTGCCCAAAATAATTTCTTAGCCAAACCCAACACTTAACAATCATTGGGCTAGGCTGAGCACAGGTTATCCTAAACAGTAGTAGATTTATATTTTGCCCTTATTCCCTAAAATTTTCCCAAGAAGTTTGGTGAAATGTTACTGCAATCGCTAATGTTCCAATGTTTGTTTAGTTCCATGATAAAATTGAGCCTATGTTGGAGACTCTGGAGAACCTCTCCTCTCGCCTGCATATGCCACCACTGATCCCTGCTGAAGTAGACAAGATCAGAGAATGCATCAGTGATAATAAGAGTGCCACTATGGAGCTAGAAAAACTTCAGCCGTCCTTTGAGGCCCTGAAGCGCCGTGGAGAAGAGCTCATTGGGCGATCTCAGGGAGCGGACAAGGATCTGGCTGCAAAAGGTGCTTGATGCGTCTAATATTGAAAGAAAATCAATAGGATAAATTCCAGGCTGTGGTCTTCTTCAGCATCCCACCAGACGCATTTTATTGAATGTAAATGTAGTCCCCAAGTAATGAGTATTCCAGAAAGTCATTTAGAATTCACAACACATTACTACATTGAAACGAGGTTACAATTGGTAGTTAGATTCCCAGGGCAGCAAACAAATGCTCTTTTAACCCCTAATGTGAGTATACTACAGTGTCAATAGTGGGTAGAACATAACTGTCTTTTATAACACTCTCCATGGGAAACATACAAGTTCAACTCAGAACACTGGAAATAGAGTTCCCATATCATCTACTTTGTAAGTTAGGGGTTTTATATTTTAGTAGTACCTTTATTAGCACTTCCAAATTACCTCTGTGACTCCTTTATGTAGGAGACCAACATAAGCAGAAAATGCAAATGTAGAAATAATAATATAGCTAAGGTAGAAAACCATCCTTCGGCTATAAATTTTTTGAGCTTTCTTAAAAGATAGTTTCATTGAAAATGTCAGAATTAGATGGAATTTCTGATGAGACTGATTTTAAGTATCTAGAGAAGTCCTATTCACATCTCTTCTTTACCCCCTCAGAAATCCAGGATAAATTGGATCAAATGGTATTCTTCTGGGAGGACATCAAAGCTCGGGCTGAAGAGCGAGAAATTAAATTCCTTGATGTCCTTGAATTAGCAGAGAAGTTCTGGTATGACATGGCAGCTCTACTGACCACCATCAAAGATACCCAGGATATTGTGCATGACTTGGAAAGCCCAGGCATTGACCCATCCATCATCAAACAACAGGTTGAAGCTGCTGAGGTAGGAAAGAAACAAAACCCCTTCTCTTTTTTATTTGTCTTCTAGAACAGCACTTTGTCTAAGTATGCTGGGTTAGCCACTTAGCCAGGCTGAGTACCTTCAAACTTTTTCCACTTGAAAAAAAATCTGCTCATTATAGTAAATTTCTTTAAGGTAGAAAAATAAATGATAGAAAAGAAAAATCAATTTTGGACTCATCATCCAGAGATAACAGTCATCACATACCTTTTAATAGTATTTTTGGGAGTCTAGTTTTTACTAAATCAATTTCTCACCTCATCTTGCCCATTTAGTACAAGCCAAGCCTATCTTGATATTATCTCTTTTATTTTATTCTTTTATTTCAGCTGTTTTTCCATATAGGAATTCTTTAATCCACACCCATCTATGCCAGTCCGTGAACCACTTTTTAGCATCTGGCACAGAACTGATTTCCTTCAAGATTATATAGCCTAGCATTCCTATTATGCTTGTCTGTCAGCACTTAAGTTTGTGATTTGTACTATATTATTTTACCGTTGTTGATATACTTCTCTGTAGTAGACTTCTGGCTGTAAATTATAATCTCCTTGAAGGTAAGGGATGAGCTGTTAGTAAATTACTGAAGCTTATTATACCTTTCCCTTACTGTTTTATGTATATTTAATATATGAAAAATAACCACTTAGAGTCAGAAGCTTTACTATTTAGATAAGCGAAATATTAGGAACATTGAACAGCTTTTGTGAAATTGACAGTTCTGTTGAACATCTGCTATTGATGGGGGTATAAATTGCATTTGCAAAGTTTGGGAAGTTCTGTTCTGCTTTCTGTTTTGGCTTATGTTCTCTTCATTTACATGTAGACTATTAAGGAAGAGACAGATGGTCTGCATGAGGAGTTAGAGTTTATTCGAATCCTTGGAGCAGATTTGATTTTTGCCTGTGGAGAAACTGAGAAGCCTGAAGTGAAGAAGAGTATTGATGAGGTATGGAGACGTGGATAAGGAATTCAGATGAAATAATAGTGGGTTCAGACCGCAGAGTGGTATTAATTGAAGAATGTGATTGAATGTTTTCCCCCTAGATGAATAATGCTTGGGAGAACTTAAACAAAACATGGAAAGAGAGGCTAGAAAAACTTGAGGATGCCATGCAAGCTGCTGTGCAGTATCAGGACACTCTTCAGGTGAGAGGCCAGAGAGCGACCACCAAGAAAACACAGTTTCCATTTTCTCTTGTCATTTTCTGAATTCACAAGAGTGGATCACCTGCATGGGACTACAACATTCTCAAGCCTAAGACAGGGATATTACCACATTTTTAACCAAAGCTTCCCACTTCTAGTGAGAAAAGTGCTGACATGTCCGAATTTCTACTCTTCCTGCTGTGTTTTTATCCTGATTGCATGCTCATCATATTTACACGCATTCAGCCATGCAAAGAAGCTGGCCTTACTGTGAAACTCATTACTTACTAGAAGTTTCAAACCTAGATTATCTTGAAGCACAACATGGCACAGTAGCTTCAGGACATTATGTGCTTGCTAGCTGGTGATGAGAAATATTAACTTTTATTTAAATTTAGTATTCCTAGGGTCGGCCTGTGGCTCACTCGGGAGAGTGTGGTGCTGATAACACCAAGGCCCCCCCAGGTTCAGATCCCATATAGGGATGGCCAGTTAACTCACTGGCTGAGCGTGGTGCTGACAACACCAAGTCAAGGGTTAAGATCCCCTTACCGGTCATCTTTTAAAAAAATTAAAAAATAAAATTAAATAAATAAATAAATTTAGTATCTCTAGACTGTAGCTTACTTTGGGCTTCATCACAATAATGTTAGCTCCGTTCTTAAATCCCCGTATTATTAGAGTGAAGATCATTCTCCCTTACCTCTGCCCCCTACCTAAAAGCACAAACAGCTTTGGTTTATCTCTTCTTATATTATCAGGAATAATGCTAATTCTCTCCCAACTCCTTATGTTTTTATTTCTGACTGTTTTGTTTGTATTTTTATTTTAGGCTATGTTTGACTGGCTAGATAACACTGTGATTAAACTCTGCACCATGCCGCCTGTTGGCACTGACCTCAATACTGTTAAAGACCAGTTAAATGAAATGAAGGTTTGTATCTGGGAATGGCTTTTAAATATGAGGTGCTTCTTTTTAGTTTCTAAAGTCTTGGTTTGATGTTAACATAAAGTATGTTTTTGATAGGAGTTCAAAATAGAAGTTTACCAACAGCAAATTGAGATGGAGAAGCTCAATCACCAAGGGGAACTGATGTTAAAAAAAGCTACTGATGAAACAGACAGAGACATTATACGAGAACCATTGACAGAACTCAAACATCTCTGGGAGAACCTGGGTGAGAAAATCGCCCACAGACAGGTAAGGCAAGTGGTAAAGTAGACAAATGAACTACCACGTACTCTTTTCTAATTTCCTAACAAATGTTCCCTTTCAATTTTGCTTTTGAGTAGCATAAGCTAGAAGGTGCTCTCTTGGCCCTTGGCCAGTTCCAACATGCCTTAGAGGAACTAATGAGTTGGCTAACTCACACTGAAGAGTTATTAGATGCTCAGAGACCAATAAGTGGAGACCCAAAAGTCATTGAAGTTGAGCTCGCAAAGCACCATGTAAGTATTTTCATTTTTATTCTCTAAGCCTGTTGGTTTGAGACCTGACATTGCTACCAGAAGCCTTTTGATGTTGTGTGTTTCTTAGAGAACCAGGCTTGTTGGCATCTGTAGATATAAATTATGTTGTTCAACATTTTTTAGGTTCTAAAAAATGATGTTTTGGCTCATCAAGCCACAGTAGAAACAGTCAACAAAGCTGGCAATGAGCTTCTTGAATCGAGTGCTGGAGATGATGCCAGCAGCTTAAGGAGCCGTTTGGAAACTATGAACCAATGCTGGGAGTCAGTGTTACAAAAAACAGAGGAGAGGGAGCAGCAGCTTCAGTCAACACTGCAGCAGGTATGTGCATCATCCAGTTAGGTAGGAAGAGCTATGCAGATAATATTCGGAAGAAAGCCTAAGTCAGAGGAAAGCAATTTGGGGTAGGGTAATTCCTATATCCTGAGAGGAATGTCTGTTCTGTGCTGAAACTTGTCTGGAAAGAACAGCTTTTGATTAGGTGGTTCTAATTTTTGGATTAGTTTGTAGCTCAGTCTGTTTATTTACTATCCAAAGTTAGTAGATCTTCACTGCAACAAATCTTGTTCACAGATTGTTTTTTCTTGGATCAAGTCAGGTCCCTCCCTCTTCAATGGTACCTTAGTCAATTAGTGAATTCATCAGATTATATCAGATATCTATAATATGTAATAGTGAGGTCTGAAAGATTCTACTAGATTCTAACAATAAATAGATAGTCCCCGTGCTAATCCAGCAACAGAACAACTCTGCCTGACAGCAGCCCAAAATTCCTTCCTCAAGATAAATTCCTCATGATTATTTAGAAAGTTTCCTCTTTTTTTTTTTTTGACCAGTACATAGAAAGTTTACTTTTGAAGCTGAGAATTGACTACTGACATTGCTGATATGTCTTTTTCTCAAAAGGCCCAGGGTTTCCACAGTGAAATCGAAGATTTCCTCTTGGAACTGACTAGAATGGAGAGCCAACTTTCTGCATCTAAGCCCACAGGAGGACTTCCTGAAACTGCTAGGGAGCAACTTGATACACATATGGTAATAGTGATTTCTTGAAATTGAGCATAAGCATATCCAATAGCTCCTTTCTGTGTTCACAGAGACATATATCTGGGAGCCTACAAAGTAGTGCATTTTTACCAACAATATAGTACAGCCTTTGGGATTGTGCTTATCTATAGGTTTTTTAATACCTTACCATAGGTGGCAGTAGTGACAGGGAAGAGTCAATTGGAAATACATTGGTGGGCTGGTAAATCTTCAGTTGCTCAGTTTGGTTGGCACAAGAATATTGACTTGAAGGAGAGAGTGTTAAGAACACAAATATATAAACACAAAATATGTTTATATTTAAGAAGATGACTACTTAGTGGAGAGTTAGGGAAATTAAACAGATACTGACAATATTTCAAGAAAACATGCTGGCACTGAAAGGCAACATAATTTCTAGACAAATCCTTCATGAAAAAGTAAAATAAATTATGGGGGTCTATTTTTGTGATCTGTGTTTCTAAAAAAATTTTTCCCTCTATGGTGCAAACATTAATATTAGGAAGAATATTGGATTTCATTTTCTAGTAGCTTAGCAGTTGAACTGAATCCAAAAGAAAGGCTTATAGTCAAGATGAGGTCTTTCTGGACTTTTCCAGACTGTGCTAGTGAACCTGTGTGGTTGTCTTCCAAGGAATTGGTATTATTGATATCTTTCCTGCCTTTTCTTGTAGGAACTGTATTCCCAGCTGAAAGCCAAGGAAGAGACTTATAATCAACTGCTTGACAAGGGCCGGCTCATGCTTCTAAGCCGTGGGGATTCTGGGTCTGGCTCAAAGACAGAGCAGAGTGTAGCACTCTTGGAACAGAAGTGGCATGTGGTCAGCAGTAAGATGGAAGAAAGAAAGGTATCACCATAAAATACAGTGTGTGATTACTGTGTTTGAGTAGTTTTCTTGGTGATTGCACATAATTACCATCTTGTTTCTATGAAAAATTTTCAAAGAACGGTATATTGTAACAGAAGTTACAGAACAAATACTCTCAGAATTGGCTTCATAATAGTCATGCTGTCTTTTCTATGTTAAATTTTTATTTTCCGTCCATGTCAAATTGCGTTGATAGTATTAGTTTTGCAGATATTTGCTTTTATAATTATTTATTCCTTTTCTGCGTCTACCAGTTAAGACATTACTGCCCATTACTACTCAGCATTGGACTTTATATCGCATGTTGATCACCAATTTGTGTTCCTATTTAAATACAAGGTTTTGCTGAAGTTAGTGACTTGGGATTGGGAGGGTAGGGACAAGTCAAGTAGGAAGTATGATTAATAATTCTCCGCAACTAACTGGGTTTCTAGTGTAAGTGCAGTATGCAAGGAAATTTAATAAAAATTAGGAGAAAACTAAATTATATGACCTCTTCCCACTCTTCCTCAAAAACCAGGTTCTCTTCTTTACAAAAGCATAGAAAGGTGATGAGGGATCAGGCATTTGTCCAAAAAGATTGTTTTGTTCTATGAGCATGGAATTTCATTCTATTCTTCGCTGGTCAGGTCAGGGATAAATGTGTGTACAAATCTGTTGGCCACATCCATTCAATAAATAGTTATTGAGCAAGTGTGTATCAGGCACTGTGCTAGGTTTACACTGGAAACAATAAAGGCATGGACCCAATCATTGTGAAATTAATGGGCAGAAGGACATAAATATTCACACATATAAATGAACATTTTGAGAGAAACATTAATCTCCTAGAATCCTTCTAGTTTGGGGTTGGGTGATTTTGTTATATGCAGAATGGCCAAAGGACCTGGGTGTTTGGTTATACTCTAACCCCTGGACAGGCTGTCATCTGTAGTTCCTGCCGAAAGCAGAAGTAAGACTAATTAATGAAATTGACGCAGGTTCTGGCTCATAATCAAAAAGTTTCTAGCAGGTTTTCCTAATAGTGGAGCAGAATGCCTCAAAACATAGTTGCCCGTCATCAGAACTGCTCAAGCAAAAGCTGGGTGTCAAAAATAATTATTTTTTATTTTGCAGGAATATTATATTTCAGTATCAGTCAAATCATTTATTAAATGCATGTGGTGCTATAATGAAGTATACATAGATACAACGATGTGAGGCTGGCCAGTCAGCTCAGTTGGTTAGAGCATGGTGTTGTAACACCAAGGTCCAGGACTCAGATCCCCATACTGGCCAGCTGCCAAAATAAATAAAGAGGGAAAGTAAAAAAAAAAATGATGTGGAAGGAATTCCTGCTTTCCTGCAGTCTAGGAACTTGCAATATATTAATTTCTAAACATTTCTATGGTAGGTTTGAGGTAGATTTCATATCTCTAATTTGTTTAGATTGGATTTATATATTTTAGTAACATTCATTATGTTTTTGGGGGGGTACAAAAATAACCTGAAAGCACAAAGAGAAGAATAAAAATCATATGCTCGTGTAACCCAATCATCTAGAATTAATAGCTGTTAACATTTTTAGTGTACATCTTGAGGTTTTTTTCTGTGAGTATTTTGGATTTATTCATTTTTAACAGCCTGTTATTATTTTACTGTGCTTGTCTGGTAGATGGGCCAGAGGCAGAAGTCACCACCAAGATGTTGGGAGTGAGGTCTCTGAGGATGGTAGCTTATGGACTCTGTGGAATTGGGGTATATTCGTGAAGAGTAGCACTTGCCCTGAATGGGCCATCGTTTTTGCCATTCTGATTTAGATCACAATGTCTGAGAATTTACATCTCTTGTCAGATTTTTGCCAAGAATGTCATGGCTTCTTTGCTTACCTTTTCTACTCATAGCATAAGCATAAGCTTCATACTCAGATGTTTTTATGTGCCATATTTTCTGAAAACATATATTTAAGCAATGCAGCAGTGAATGTCATCTCTACAGTAAAGTGCTTTTCATTTAGCTGTTTTTACACCACAAAAAGTACATGAAAAGAAACTGAGACTTTGCCCAAAGCAAGAGTACAGATCCTGCAGCTGTCACCACTAAAGAACTATTCATTTACCCTTTTTGAATAGTTTTATTCCTGCTCTTTAGTGTCCCAGGAAGTGGTGAGTGGCAGAGAAAGGAACTTAGCTGCTAGTTGTGCTCTCTGTCCTTGTCCTTATACATAGTTCTTGTCCAGTTGTTTCAATTTCAGACACTAGCATTAAAATGTCCCCTTCTTTACAAACAAGGCGTGTTTGGAGGTTGATTTAATAAGACTTCCTTTCATGCATTTGGTGCACAATTCATGCCTTTGTCATTGAAGCTATAATTCCTGAATCTGGCACTTTTTCTTTTTGTGTGTGTGTCTTAAAATTCAGTCAAAGCTGGAAGAGGCCCTCAACCTGGCAACAGAATTCCAGAATTCCCTACAAGAATTTATCAACTGGCTTACTCTAGCAGAGCAGAGTTTAAACATTGCTTCTCCTCCCAGCCTGATTCTAAACACCGTCCTTGCCCAGATAGAGGAGCACAAGGTAACTATTACATTGTGATATTGCCTTCCTTTTGAGTGGACTAGTTGAAAGAAATGCTCTTTTATCTAATCTTAAGATTAAAAAGAGCAATATTGTTCCCTCAGGTTTTTGCTAATGAAGTAAATGCTCATCGAGACCAGATCATCGAGCTGGATCAAACTGGGAATCAGCTAAAGTTCCTTAGCCAAAAACAGGACGTGGTTTTGATCAAGAATTTGTTGGTTAGCGTCCAGTCTCGGTGGGAGAAAGTTGTCCAGCGATCTATAGAAAGGGGGCGATCACTAGATGATGCCAGGAAGCGGGCAAAACAAGTAAGTTATAAAAGAAAGATATTAATATACCAAACAACCTTGGGCTCCATGTATTGAGTCTCTGGGATGGTTCTCATAAACATCTTGTACATTTGCCTGTTCATTCCTGGTATAAGTTATTTCTCATATGATTTTAGTTCCATGAAGCTTGGAAAAAACTGATTGACTGGTTAGAAGATGCAGAAAGCCACCTGGATTCAGAACTAGAGATATCCAATGACCCAGACAAAATTAAACTTCAGCTTTCTAAACATAAGGTAAAAAAGCAGTTTGTTGCTTTTAGGTGCTTGATATTCACCAAAGCATGTAGCTTGCTAAAAGTAAAAATCAGAGTTAGTCAAAAGAAAACCGTTGGTTAATGTTAAAAAGTCCAGATGATGAAGCCAAGGTTCCATTTGATATCCAGACACTGTCTAACCATGATATTTGTTCTTTTAAATAACGGTCGAAGCAGAGTGGTTTGGGGAGTAACCAGTTAAACTGTAGGCTTTTAGAAATTGTCAAGCACTGCTGTATATGGCATAAACAAAAAGTTATAAATTTCTTAAAGGTAAGCTGTTGTTAATTTTAGTTCAAGAAGTATTGATATTCTTATATTTGGTTTCTACCTGGAAACTCAAAACAAATTTTTTTGTTCCAAATCAATACATCCTCTGACTTTTAACATGTTTTCTTCTTTTTTTCCAAAAACATAGGAGTTTCAGAAAACCCTTGGTGGCAAACAGCCTGTGTATGATACCACAATTAGAACTGGTAGAGCACTGAAAGAAAAGACTTTGCTTCCTGATGATACTCAGACACTTGACAACTTACTGGGAGAAGTCAGAGACAAATGGGATACTGTTTGTGGCAAGTCTGTGGAGCGGTGAGCATTAATGTCCCCTTCAAGGGTCTGTATGGTATCCCTAAAAATAACAAAGAGACTGTTATTAGATTCCATAAAATAGTGATAAAGCTAATGCATCAGCACGAGGTTTTGTACCACCTTAATATTTCCGGTTAACTCAGAGTCATGAAGTAATTTGAATAAAATGCATTAAAATTTTCACTTTAAACTTGAACCTTACTGTATTAGGAAGGGAGAGGCTCATAAAATCAAGCCAACAGTAATAAGAGATCAGTTACTCTAAAATACTCATAAATCACCAGTTTTCAGTACCAATAGCTATCTTACCGAGCACTCTCACTGGATGCTGGACACTGTGCAAAGCTTCTATGTGTATTACCTCATTTAACTATAAAATTGCCTGACCTTTACTGAGCAATTACTACTGAATATGTGCCAAATAGTGCTTACCAATAATCATTTAATCCCCACCAAACACTGAGGTGGGTACTCTTATTATTCCCATTTTACAGATGAGGAAACAATCACAGAGAGTGACTCCCCTAAGGTCACTCAGCTACTAAGTGGCAGAGCTGGGGTTTGAACCTAGACAGTTTGGTTCTAACAATCGTACTTTTATCGACTGTGCTTTGCTAAAATTACAATGTCTCTGTACTATTTATACTCCAATTTTTTTGACGAGGCGACTAAGGTTCAAAGAGGAGAAGAGACAGCCCGGGGTCACACCACTGGTATAGAGCTAGGAGTTGAACTTCTCACCCTGACCATCACCAAAACCATTATCCTCTACTTAGAGTGGTATAAAGTAATTAACACAGCCCTTGGGGTTGTTAGGGTGTGACCATGAGTCATTGGATCAAAAGATGCCCAAAGGGCATCTCTCTCAGTCACTTTTTACTCTATATCTAACTGTTCTAACATGGAAATCAGTCTCTATATAATAGAGTTCAAACAATTTTCCCTTTCGGCAGTCAGAATTGTCGACCATTTATAAAAAGAATCCCTAAAAATGGTGGGCTTTGTATGCATTTCTTAGGCAACACAAGTTGGAGGAAGCCTTGCTGTTTTCGGGCCAGTTCATGGATGCTTTGCAGGCCTTGGTCGACTGGTTATACAAGGTGGAGCCACAGTTGGCTGAGGACCAGCCTGTGCACGGGGACCTGGACCTCGTCATGAACCTCATGGATGCCCATAAGGTGAGGGAGAAGCTCTGGGCTGCATGGAGGGCAAAGCCATAGGGTCTTCCACCTCTGTATGCCTTCTGCTTGTGTTGACCATCTAGGGAAAAGGAAAGCCTGACATCTGTATCTGCTTGTCAGCAAGACGGCTTCTTGTTCTGTGTTTAAACAAACTGTTGCTGGAATTCTGCAACAGTCACAAAGAATTTACCGAAATTAGTTTGATTCAGATTTGGCAATGTGTAAACTTCACTTTGAAGTTCCTCTTTTCCTATTTGTCTCTCTCAGTTGAGTCACAAAATGAATTTAAATTTGGAAGGAGACCGTGAAGATACCCATTTCCACTGACTCCTAAAATGGAAATGAGTAATTTTTTTAACCACTTCTGAACCCGTCGAGCCTAATGCCATACATGCCAATACCTGTCGTGTTCAGCTGCATAATATCCTCCTGTTTCAGCACAAAGCATTCAACTTTACCTTCAATGTGTTCCTGCTTATCTCCCATAATTCTGGAATTGTTAGTATAATTATTCCCATTTTACAAATGAGGAAACAGGGACTTAAGCAGTTTATCCAAAGTCACGCAGCTCATAAATGCATGAGCTGACATTTATTTAGAGCCATGTGTTCTTTCTTATTTGTTGTTTTTGCCTCTCTCAGTGTGTGAGAGACACACAGTTAGAACCTTAGAACCTACCAAAGGGAAAAGATTACTTTCTTCTTGGTTGCTTCCTGGACTCAAAACATTCTTCAGACAAACTATTTCTCCTGTTTTCTAGGTTTTCCAGAAGGAACTGGGAAAGCGAACAGGAACTGTTCAGGTCCTGAAGCGGTCAGGCCGAGAGCTAATTGAGAATAGTCGCGATGACACCACGTGGGTAAAAGGACAGCTCCAGGAACTGAGCACTCGCTGGGACACTGTGTGTAAACTCTCCGTTTCCAAACAAAGCCGACTTGAGCAGGCCTTAAAACAGGTAAGAGATAAGTGCTGGGCCAACCCAAGTGGGTGGAGCAGATTCATTTCAGTTTCTTTATTAGGACCCGTTCCTGCCAATCTTGAAATGAACATAATAAAGTCAAAATTGGTATTCTGAATGTTCTACAAGACTATATAACATTCATTTGTACTGAAGAAATAACTAATTCCTGTTGATTTTCAAAGATCTTCAAACGATAGATGATCTTTTTGGAGCTTTGAAAACAATGTCAGATGCCTGCGATACGATAAAGAGTTCAGTCCTAGACCTTTTCCTTGATAACCCCAGTGCCTAGGATCTCAGCTACAGAGAGAGTTACGGTCTTTTGTGCTTGGTTCCTTCAGGCAGAAGAGTTTCGGGACACAGTCCACATGCTGCTGGAGTGGCTTTCTGAAGCAGAGCAAACACTTCGCTTTCGGGGAGCACTTCCTGATGACACAGAGGCCCTGCAGTCTCTCATTGACACCCATAAGGTAATCCAGCCCCAGGGTTTGGTGACCCATGCCACCCACCACTAAAGGAAAGTAGCTTTTGCTTGGAAATATCAGACCTCATGTGAAAAGGAACAAAACCAGAATGGGCCCAGCTCATTGGTTTAGTCAAAATGAAGGGAAAGTGACTGGTGATTTTTGTAAGACCTTAAACATCAACATTCATTCATTTTTTACAAAAGCAATACATGTCAGTTGTAAACAAGTTAAACAACATGGTATTATATAAAGAAAAATGTGGACTGTTTCACCTTCTTTTACTCCTCACCTGTGCATACCTTTGTTTGACTTTCCTTGTTACCACCAGCTTTGGATCATGGTCTGACCCCAGAACCTCTTTATCAAGCTATAGAATATAATGTAGTATCTGGGGCCACAGTTTGTCCTAATCAGGTGGGAAATGTTTCTTTTTTTAATTTTCATGTTACCCAGAGATTTTTTTTTTTTTTTTTTTTTAAAGATGACCGGTAAGGGAATCTTAACCCTTGACTTGGTGTTGTCAGCACTATGCTCTCCCAAGTGAGCTAACCGACCATCCCTATATGGGATCCGAACCCATGGCCTTGGTGTTGTCAGCATCACACTCTCCCAAGTGAGCCACAGGCCGGCCCTTACCCAGAGATTTTAATCTTGGTTTTTGTCATTGTATTCTGTTGTGGGTATTTTTTTTTTTCCTTTTTGTCTTTTTTTTCGTGACCGGTAATGGGATCGCAACCCTCTGTGTCATGCCCGTACCATGACTGGCAACGGGATCACAACCCTCGGTGTCGCGCCCACACTGCGCTCAACTAGTGAGCGGACCGGTCTCTATATGGGATCCGAACCCTCGGTGGGAGCGCCACCGCGTTCCCAAGCGCTGCACTCTACCGAGTGCGCCACTGGGCCGGCCCTGTTGTGGGTATTTTTAAAAACTTATAGTGTTTCATAGCTGTCACTATATTTTCCCAGGACAAATATGTTTATATATGTTTATAAATGAATAAAAATGAGATTAAAAAGAGAGAGCAACAAACTCAGAATGGGAAAAGGGGCTTACATCTTTATGTCCCAAATCTTTGTTGTCATCTCTAGCAGAGAAAGTCATTCTCATGTAAACCCTTCACCTTCCCATGTCTTTTAAAACTGGGAAGAAAATGCCAGAGACACCTAAATATGGGCTTTTAGAGGTCTGTGTTAACACATGAAGGAAAAAAATACACTGAAAATTTTTTTCCTCTCTCAGTGTAGATTAACAGTGCTGCCAGAGTAGATTTCTTAAGTTTTTGTTTTCAAATCTTTCTTGTTTAGGAATTCATGAAGAAAGTGGAAGAAAAGAAAGTGGATGTGAACTCAGCAGTAGCCATGGGAGAAGTCATCTTGGCTGTCTGCCACCCTGATTGCATCACAACCATCAAACACTGGATCACTATCATCCGTGCTCGCTTCGAGGAGGTGAGCCAGCTGTCAGTGGAAGACTACACACACCCAGTCACATGGGATTATAGTGATAAAATACTACAGAGCTTTCTTTTTTTTTTTTCTGCCAGATAAGGAATCTTTTACTCATTGTGAATATCTCAACAAAACTTAAGTTAGAATTTCAGTAAAGACTGTTTTCTTGGTAAGATACAGCAATCTGGAAGAACAGTGCTGGTATAGTGACATGTTAATTAGTGACTTCCAAAGGACCCATTGTGTGTATTGTTTCCCTCCTTCCTGAGAAGTCCCATGTTTAATAGGACATACTAGATTTGCTTAGCTTTCAGGAGAGTTAATTTCTCATCCAAGCTCTGTCACTGGGGTAAGAGTGAAGCCTCTTGGCTGCTTGGGTGGTCCCTCCCCTGAAAAGTCATTGTGAGAGTTAGATTTTTTTAAAAAGGGCTTTGGAAACAAGGGACATACCTGACTGAAAGAGGCCACGGCTTCCTTCTGTCTCCACAGGTCCTGACATGGGCTAAGCAGCACCAGCAGCGTCTCGAAACGGCCCTGTCAGAACTGGTGGCCAACGCCGAGCTCCTGGAAGAACTTCTGGCGTGGATCCAGTGGGCTGAGACCACCCTTATTCAGCGAGATCAAGAGCCAATCCCTCAGAACATTGATCGAGTTAAAGCCCTTATCACTGAGCATCAGGTATATTAGCCTCATTATGTGGTCACTGGTGTTTTCCACATTAATCACGGAGCTCATTACTTGTGCCCTGTGCTTTAGTTTTTAATTGCTACTTAACACATTTACTACAGACTTAGCAGCTTAAAAGAGCACACTCTTATCTCACAATTTCTGTGGGTCAGGAGTCTGGACATAAGTTAGCTGGGTCCTCTTCTTAGGGTCTCACCAGGCTGAAACCAAGGTGCCAGCCAGCACCAAGTTGTCATCTAGGGTTCAGGGTCCTCTTCCAGGCTCATTCAGGTTGTTGGCAGAATTCAGTTCCTTCCAGTTGCAGGACTGGGGTCTCTATTTTCTTGCTGGCACTCTGCTAGGGAGTTGTTCTCAGTTCCCAGAGGCTACCCTCAGGTCTTTACCATACAGCCCTCTCACTATGTCTTCATAGCCAGTAGGAGAAACTGTCCAGTGTGCTATGATGGAGACTTATAAAATGAAATGTAATCAAGGGAGTGACTATCCCATCATTTTCACAAGTGTTGCCCACACTCAAGGGGAGGTGATTACATGGGGCATGTATACCAGAAGTGGGAACCTTGGGAGCCATCTTAGAAGTCTGCCTACCACATTCCTGTTTTCACTGACCTTTGTCTGAGCCAGTGCCCACTGGCCTATCCTCATCACTCCTGCGGTCAGAACTATCTCTTGCATGAACCCAGAGATGGGCTAAGATAACACATCAGACCAAACTGAACGAAGGAAAGCTCAGTTGAGCTATCTTCACAAAACATCCTTAGGAGGCAGATAGAGTTTTTAACCATGACAATTTGTACTCAGTGTAACCATGGATCTTGTTTAGTTATACTGTGGACAATAAGGTCATTTTGGTTTATGTAAATAACTACCCTAGCAAGTTAGAACTCCCTAGTCTTCCTGTGAGATTTACCTACATTGACATCTTTCCTCCTGACTGAGAGATTATCTTCTCCCTCTCCAAGGCCAATCCCTCTCCTTTCTGTTATCCCTTCTCTCTTCTGTGTCTTCAAGCCCTACCTTTCTATTTACTTTGTCCTCCAAAGTTTCCAGATGTCCTTTCAACCCAGTGTCCCCCTGAAGTTACCATCATTGTTGCCTCCTTCCTTCAGCTAAGCTTCTTGCTACCTGTCTTCTCTCCTTGTTTCCCATTCACTCCCCAGGTCCTGTGGTCTAGCTCCCATCCCCATATGACCACTGACCTGTTCCAGTCACTTCTACCTGGCTAAATCTAACATGTTTTTCAGTCTTTGTCTTATATGACATGTGACATAGTTGGCTCTTCATTCCTTCTCCGAACTCTCCTTTTGACTTATGTGTCCTTCCCTCTTTTTGTTTTCCTCCCATCTCTCTGACCATTCCTTCTCAGTCTTAGCTGGTTCCTCTTCCTGTGTCGACTTGTTAATGTTCCCTGAAGTTGCATTCTTTTTTTCTTTCTTTCTTTTTAAAGATGACCAGTAAGGGGCTCTTAACCCTTGACTTGGTGTTATCAGCACCACACTCCTCCAAGTGAGCTAACCAGCTGTCCTTATATAGGGATCTGAACCCATGGCCTTGGTGTGTTATCAGCACCACACTCTCCCAAGTGAGCCACAGGCCGGCCCTGAAGTTGCATTCTTTTTTTTTTTTTGTCTTTTGTCTTTTTCCGTGTCCGGCAATGGATCGCAACCCTCAGTGTTGCCCCCGCACCGGACCGGGGACCGGCAACGGGACTGCAACCCTCGGCGTTGCTCCCGCGCCTCGCTCAGCCAGTGAGCGGGAACCGGTCTGTATGTGGGATCCGAACCCTCGGGCGGGAGCGCCGCCACGCTTCCCAAGCGGCGCACTATCCAGTGCGCCACCGGGCCGGCCCCTGAAGTTGCATTCTTAATGTTTCTTCTCACATTGCTGATATTTATCTAATCCAACAGCTTCAGGCATCACCTATAAACCACAGACTTCCGCATCATTTTCTTCATCTCCAGTACCACTGTCTCCTGAAGTCCAGACGTGCAGTAAACTAAAGGCAGCTCTAAAACTCCATTTTATTTTTGTCTCCTTGCCTGATCTACCCCTCCCTTCCACACCTGCCTTCTCTTTCCTCACCCACCCAGTCATCCAACACAGAAGCCTGCGATGTGTCTGGAACTGCTGTGTTTCCTCTGCCCCCTACATCCAGTTAGTTACCAGGTCTTTTCTGCACTACTTTCAAAATACCTCTTGGCTCCATCTTTCCTGCTCTGGCTCAGGCCCTTACCATGCTTTGCCTCAATTACTACCATAGTTTCTTAACCTGTCTCCCCACTGGTAGTCACTGCACCCTTCCTGTCACTCCATCTTCTGCACTGAAGCCAGAACGATAGCTCTAAAGCATAGAACTCATCGTGTCTCTTGCCTGAATCCAAATCCTTTGTTGTCCCCCCAGCCCCCTCATTGCTTTCAGAATAAAGTCTTAATCCCATGGCCTGACACAAGGCTTTTCGCGATCTTTCTCCTGCCTACCTCTCCATCCCTGCCTCTTGCCACTCTCTGATTACATTGTCTGCTCAGCCAGTGAGTGGAAGGGCCCTTTTCCACAACACTGCTGGGCTTCCCTGGCTCTGCCCAGGCTTTGCCCTCTTCTGGGCGTACCCTCCCCTCGTTCTTTGACTTATTCTTCATGCCTCAGTAACTCAGCTCAGGCACCAGCCTCCAGGCAGCTTCCCGTGCTACCTCAGGCTGTGAGGTACCCATCTAGTCTTCCTTTGGCAGCCTGTGTGGCGCTTGGTGCTCTGAATCCTTGGTTTTTATCACTCAGCTACTAGCTTAAAGTCAGAGGCCATGTGTTACTCTTTCAGCTGTTTTGTACCTGATAAAGTACCTTGCTCAATCAAGTTTCTTAAAAGGAGCGAGAGCATATGCAAGGGCATTTGTCACTTGGTCAGTCTGTCTTAGGCTTGACTTTTCTTAGTAACAAGTTGCCTGATTCCATTTAAATCCAAGAAAACTGTCAATTCTTTTTCCTATTTTTTGTGTTTAACAGACATTTATGGAGGAGATGACTCGCAAACAGCCTGATGTGGACCAGGTCACCAAGACATACAAAAGGAAAAATATAGAGCCTAGCCATGCACCTTTCATCGAGAAATCCCGTGGTGGTAGCAGTATGTTTCTAGCCCGTTATGTTAGGATACTTCATTCCTGCTAATTGAAGATACATACACACTTTCCAAGTGCCTATCAAAAAACATTTTTTTTTGAAATTCACTTTTCTTATACTGAGAGACGGTAGCTATATTCCATTTTCTTGGATTGGTATGAAATTATGAGGTGTTTAACCATGTTCTTCAGCAGTGACCTTTCCATTGTTTTTGTCATCAGCACTAGCTATTTACATTAGGTTTGCACTACTTTTTTTTTTTTTTTTAAAGATGACCGGTAAGGGGATCTCAACCCTTGGCCTGGTGTTGTCAGTACCACGCTCAGCCAGTGAGCAAACCGGCCATCCCTATATAGGATCCGAACCCGCGGCCTTGGTGTTATCAGCACCGCACTCTACCGAGTGAGCCACGGGCCGGCCCTAGGTTTGCACTACTTTAATCACAAAATAAATCAGCTCCTATAGAATCCACTCCTTTCTTAGTTAAGTTGACATGTCCCCAGTTCACAAAGGTAGGACACTGTTTGTTGGAGATATGTAGGAGACAGGTGCTTATCAGTTGGCTGGGGGAGAGGATCAAGAGTTTTGGAATTAGTACACCTCCATATTTAAATATTGCCAGTGCCTTATTTCTTTTCTCAGTTAGTGACTGTATAGCATTATAAAGACCTATGTTCCTACACGTGGCTATTTCTCCGTGGACTGACAAAACAAGTTTTCTGATCTCGTTTTTTTCCTTTTAGGGAAGTCTTTGAGTCAACCCACACCTCCTCCTATGCCAATCCTTTCACAGTCTGAAGCAAAAAACCCACGGATCAACCAGCTTTCTGCCCGCTGGCAGCAGGTGTGGCTGTTAGCACTGGAGCGGCAGCGGAGGCTGAATGATGCTTTGGATAGACTGGAGGAGGTAATGCCCCTCTGAGTGGCTTTCCCTGGGGGATGTGACTTTTTATCAAAAGACAGCCCTTTTGAGGCATTCTTAATATGACCTGTGTACCTTCACCTACTTCTTCAGAAGTAGAAATAGACCTGTGCTGAGCCAGTACTCTTTCCTTTAGGCTTCCAAATGAGAAAAAACATACTTGTGAGAAAACTGCTCAACAGAGTAGGCTGCAGTATCTGGTTGTGGAAAGCAAGAAATCAGCCATTCATACAAGGGTCAGGCATGTGACCTGATCCTCCTCAGCATCTTGCTGTGAGAGTCAGAAACATAACTGAAAAATTTATCTCCAGATATGTAGCATATCACAGAAATTACCATTATTGAGCCTTTCATGTAAAGATATATATGCTACACAATTATGAAATGAGTGATTTTTTATGATCTTGTTATTTTTCTTAGTCTTCATTAGATCATGAAAAGCAAATCTATTTTGAAGTATCATTACCCAGTATAAAAAATATAATACTATACTTATTAGTTTCTAAAACCTAATATCTTTTATGTTTTTTTATTTGTGCATATCAAAGCAGCTATGTCCAGAAGTGAGTGTTCTGTGTTTTTTGTTGTTGTTTCTATAGGTCAGTTGAATTTTAAACATATTTCGTTCTCGGTGCTTTTTTCCCCCATTCCTTCCAACTTTGGAGTTTGAAAGAGCAGGGGGAAAACTTCTGCATTGTTTAAGTCATTCCAAATATGTATCACTAATATAGTCCAAGTAGCTAAAAATCGCCTCACCCAATGCACAGGCCTGCTGTTTTCTATCAAGGCCAGATATTTAACAGGAAATCAGATGGGCAGTTTGCTCCCTCTGGTGCCATTCCAAAGAAACATGCTTGGGTGCAGTGTTGGATTCCAAATGCTTCTATCCCGAATTCAAATTTTCTCAGAAGTCTGAGAAAATGGGGGGGAATGTGAGCCTCATGATATGGGCCCTGTGTGTGACTATAGTGTCTTTCAAAATAACATAGGGCTGGCCGGTCAGCTCAGTTGGTTAAATTGTGGTGCTGATAACACCAAGGTCCAGGGTTCAATCCCTGTACCAGCCAGCCACTCAAAAATAATAAATAAAAAGAAAAAAATATTAAAATAATGTCAGTGGGGAGTGCCAAGGACCCTTACACCTAAGAGGGTGACCCTCTGGCTATACCCATTCCTGTTCTGTGTGCTCCGTATTCTCCATGGTGGTTGTTCAGTTACTGTTTCTCCCTCTATTCCATTATACCACAGCTCATGTAAATAATCATGGCTTTAAGTGAAGGAGCCACATTGTGCCTTCACAAAAGAGGCAACACATAGATATCATTGTTGGAGCCCCTGGAAGGCCTGCATGGCTTTACTGAATGTCTGAAAGTTTTGGTATGCTCTTCTGGGAAGTTTTCAGGGCCCAAATAATAGGTCTTATTGATACCTCTGATTTCCGTCTAGTTGAAGGAATTTGCCAACTTTGACTTTGATGTCTGGAGAAAAAAGTATATGCGTTGGATGAATCACAAAAAGTCTCGGGTGATGGATTTCTTCCGGCGCATTGACAAGGACCAGGATGGGAAGATAACACGTCAGGAGTTTATTGATGGCATTTTAGCATCCAGTGAGTCCAGTCATAATTCCATCCACAGGTCACCCGTGGATTCTTTGCTGCACTTGCTTTGTAGAAGATGTGGTATTCTGTCTAATCAGTCTTTCTGAGGTTAAAGCTATAGTCTTGGGGAAGAAGTAATGTATTCTATCATTTGACGGAGAGAAGAATCTAATTTCACTAGGGATTAAAAAAGCAGGTCTTATTTGATACATTGGGGCAAGCAAAACATGTTTGAGGTGTAAATAAGGAGCTAACTTTAGTGAATGACGAGCTTCTAAGCAACATGTTTAAAAATACATTTTTCATAAAAGTAGTTTGTGACATCTGTATAACAGTTTACAAAGTATATGATCTCTTTTACTTTTAGCAGAGGAAATAATTAAGGCATAAAGTAGTTAAGTGACTTGCCAAGATCACAAAGTACTTCTCACAACTGTGCAACTTAACATGGGGTGGTCGGGGAAGGCCTGTCTGTGGAGGTAGTATTTGAGCTGAGAGCTAGATGGTGAGAAGGATCCACCCACTTGACATTTGTGGGAAGAGGCAGAGGCAAGGGGAACAGAAGGTACAAAGCACTGAGATGAAAATGAGCTTATGTTCTAGGAGTGGAAATGTTAATGTGGCTCTAGTGTCATGACCTAGCAGGAGAGTGGAAAGAGAGAAAGTTGGAAGGGTAGGCAGTAGTCAGGTAATGCCGGGCCTTGTAGGCCATAGTGAAGAGTTCAAATATTATTCTAAAGACAGTGGGATAGTGGGTAGCCACCAGAGGTTTTCAGCTAAGAAACAATAAGATCTGTTTAACATTTTAATAAATCACTCTGACTACTGTAAATATTCACACTTCCCTTTGGAAAGCAATTTGTCAAGAATCTAAGGTAGTAATCTAAACATACAAGGAACTTCATGCTGTTAATTCCAAAGTGTCACTATTCTGAAATAAAATAATAGTGGAGTGAATAAGTAAATTCTTAAATTGAGTGGTAAGGTCTGTGGATGTTTGTAATATTATGTTTATGCCTTTTGGTATATCTGAAATCTGAAAAAAAAATTTTTTTTAATTGTGTGAATACAACTGTTAAAACTTAACAATGTTGGGCTGGCCCGTGGCTCACTTGGGAGAGTGTGGTGCTGATAACACCAAGGCCACGGGTTCGGATCCCATATAGGGATGGCCGGTGCGCTCACTGGCTGAGCGTGGTGCTGACCACCAAGCCAAGGGTTGAGATCCCCTTACCAGTCATCTTTTTAAAAAAAGCTGTAAACACCTTGGCTTGGTGTTGTCAGCATCATGCTCTCCCAAGTGAGCCAACCGGCCATCCCTATATAGAGATCCGAACCCGTGGCCTTGGTGTTATCAACACCACACTCTCCCAAGTGAGCCAACCGGCCATCCCTATATAGAGATCCGAACCCGTGGC
>NW_007726320.1:617030-639470 GCF_000696425.1 Galeopterus variegatus
AAGGCCTTTTTAAAAAAATAAAAAAAAAAAAAAAAAAAACTTAACAGTGTCGTCTCTGGATGCAGTATTTTGGGGTAATTTTTCTTCTTTATAATTTGTATCTTCTAAATTTTCTACAGTGGACATATACTGTTTTTCAGAAAAAAATGAAGACATAAATTTTTTTTTTACTTCAAGAACTACCAACCAAGTATGCTAAGGTTTCAAAATGTGATTCCTTTTCTCCAGAGTTTCCTACCACCAAGTTAGAGATGACTGCTGTGGCTGACATTTTTGACCGAGACGGAGATGGCTACATTGATTACTATGAGTTTGTGGCTGCTCTTCATCCCAATAAGGATGCCTATCGACCAACAACTGATGCAGATAAAATTGAAGATGAGGTATGGTAAATAATTGTATTTTGAGTACATTTTTGACCGTGGGTTTATAGTGTTCTGAATTTGGTTGGGTGCAATTACCATATATTTTAGTCCGTTTTGTGTTGCTATAACAGAAATACCTGAGACTTGGTAATTTATAAAGGAATGAGGTTTATTTGGCTTACGATCTTGGGAGAGCTGCATCTGGCATGGGCCTCAGGCTGCTTCTACTTATGGTGGAAAAGCAGCAGGCAGCTGGTGGTACAAGCAGATCACATGGTGAGAGGAAGCAAGAGAGGGAGCGAGAGCAGGTGCCTGGGTCCTTTAAACAATCAGGTCTCATGGAAACTAATAGAATGAGAACTCACTCACTACTCCTCCTCCCCCAGGGAGAGCATTAATCCATTCATGAGGGATCTGCCCCATGACTCAATCAGTTTCCAACACTGCCACATTGGAGATCAAATTTCCACATGAGTTTTGGAGGGGACAACACATCCCCTCCAGGTGATTATTTGGAGTTCTGTTTTGCAATCTCTTTTTGGATGGCATTTCAAAGAACCCCAGAGGATCTCTGGCTACTGAGCTCTAGCTCAGTCCAGATGGATTACTCAGTGAGTCATGTCTGTGGAGTGCTCTAACATTTACAGAGAACTTTTCCAGGATACCATACTCATCCCGGATGTGTTGCTTAGGTCATCTCAGTCCTGAGCATTCTACCTCAGAATCCAGGGAAGTGTCTTCAAATGTAGCATTGAATGGGTGAAATGTAATGTTTAAGATGGTATGTACCCACCTTGCTTTCTGCCTAGTTAAAAACGGTATCACCTTGAAAATAACAAATTCATTACTAGCACATAGAGATCCCAGGGTCCATTGATGACAGGTCTAAGGAAGGGAGAGGCAGAGGGCCAGGTCTTGGGGGTGGCCCCGGAACACACCAGGACTGACTTCCAGGGAATCTCAGGCTCAAATTGAAATCAGTTCATAATTTGTTCTACCAGTCATTTGATTTTGATGCATGCATATTAGTATTTTTCTATGAAGGAATTTCAAAGCAGGATGGAATAACATGTAGTATAAGCTACTTGGAATTTTTTTCATACTCTTTCTCAGTGTCTCAATGATCGCAGTTAGTAAGAGCAATTTGTATTAATTTGGAATAGAAGATAAATGCATATGTCAAAAGCCTGAAATGCCTAAAAAAAAAAAAATTGTTTCCCTGAATAAAATGTCTCATTCTACCCTTCACACTTTTTATTTTTTTTGTTACCAACCAATAGGTCACAAGACAAGTGGCTCAGTGCAAGTGTGCAAAAAGGTTTCAGGTGGAACAGATTGGAGAGAATAAATACCGGGTAAGGAGGAGAAAAACCAGTCGTTTGTGGTGGTGGTTTTCCCATATGTGGCCCTTGTAGGTGAAAGCAGCGTGAGACACAGCAGATGGGCGATCTCACTTTCTTGTTGCTGACCCTTGGAGGCCAGAGCCCACAGGACTTGAGATGTTGTCCCTCTCTGGCCCCCATCTCTGTAGGTGCCAAATGTCAGATGTCCTGTTGAGCTAAGCTTACTTAATGCCCTACATAGTTCCATCTGAAAAATAATGCCACATCTAGCTAGTAGACATAAGCTTGTACTTGAGTTCCATGATAGGAGACATTTCAGAACCCTCACTTCAGTGCTGACCAAAGTCTTTAGGGGGATGAAGGCACCTTTGGAAACAATTATGTCTAATGACTGAACATTCACCCCAAAGAGCTGGTCACTGTGAGCCAGAGTGTCTTCCAGGCTCAGTGAGAGCTGGGGGAACTGTGTTGGGGCCCCAATAGTTGCTGTGCGTGCACTGAGTTGGGCTTCAAATGGGGCCTAGGTGCACTGGGGAGATGTTAGGCTCAGTACTTTTCCCTGGAAAACCATGCTAAATGTGGCCATAACTGGAAGTGAGCTACACTCATGTCTTAGCTTCTTTTTGGACCAGGGTCATGGGCTTAAAGGGATCTGGAAGAGGGCTCCTAAAATATATTTAATAGCTTGTTAAGGTTCTCTAAAGTACTAAGGAAAATCTGTGATTGGCAAAGAGGATTTAGATGGCCATGTTAGATTGCGCTATTATATACAGTGAGTAAGAAACAGGAAAATTCAGGTTCCATTAGTACATGGAAAATGTCCTCCAAGCACACCAAATCCACACCGTGCTGCTATTAGCTGAAGAGTGTTGGGTGACTCTGTCTAGAATCTAACCCAGGACATTTAGTTAATAAAGCTCCAAATAATCTTATGCTTGTTTGTTAGGTTTTGTTTTCTTGTTTTTTTAATTGCCTATAAGAGAAATGAGTTAACGAGAGTGCCATAGAGTAGGAAGTTAGGTCTTCTTAATTTGTAAAACCACGTCCTGTGGCAGGAGCTCAATGAGAATATGGTCAGTGTGTGTCACTGTGCTGGAAGACTGGTAACGTTATGACATGATTTTCATTCCTCAGCATTAATTTGACAAAATGTTCTCTTTTTTTCCCTCCATTTTCTCCATCCTTTACTTTTACTATCTGTAGTTCTTCCTCGGCAATCAGGTACAGTGTGCCTTGCGATGTTCTCATTCTCAGTGGATATGGTCTGTGTAGCTAATGCTGCCTGTTCTTTGCTATGGGGAGAGGACATAATCTGAAGCATGCCTGGGTCACATCTGGTTGTCTTACCAAGTGGAGAAACTGCAAATAAGACCAGTATTACTAAGCTGTCTTAGAAGCAAAAGAATATAAGTACAATTTTTTTTAAAAAAGGAGATGAAATTTTCCATTCAAAATTAAATTGGTTAAAGATGATATTATGTTAAATTGAGTTATAAGTCATATGGTTCAGGGGAAGTTAAGGCTATGGTTTCAATACATTTCACATCTAAAAGGAGCCTGGTCTTGTACTTCTGTGTTGGAAGTCAGAATACCAAACAGCACAGTTCTGACTTATATTATCAGAGTGTTTGGACAGTTGACACAAATTTTGCAGTGTACTCTAAATCAAAGTCTTAGGGTACTTTAGTGTTATCTGTTTAAATACCTTATTAATATTTATAGTAACTTACACTTATATTTTATAGTTATTAGATATCTGAGAAGTACCTTGGAAATCATAATCAGCCACAGCGTAAAGTTTGCTGGTTGTGGCCAGCCAGCCAAAACCTAAAGGGATAAAATTAGACTTGGGAAAAAGATTGGATGCTTTGACTCCACTTGATAATTCTAACCTTTCAGATCTTTTGGAGGTCTCTGGGGTCCTGTGTCTTCAAATGTGGAAGGAAGTTGCATGAGTAAAATCTGTCTCTCTGATATAAAATTAGGAGCACTAAGAGTTGATTTGAGGCCCTCAAACAATTTTAAGTTCCACAAACTATAATGATCACTAACTATAGTAATGTTCTAGGCTAGTGGGAAGAACGAGATAGAAAAAACAAACAAAAAATCCCAAAGGTAATAAGAGGATTTACCTCTCTTGCCTCACTTGGGAAAGCATAGTGCTGGTAACACCAAAGTTAAGGGTTCAGATCCCCATACCGTCCAGCCACCAACAAAGAACAAACTTGCTTTAAATAATAGTGCCCAGTGTGCCTATTTGCTAATGACTGCATGTGGATCCTAGGGCCCCGTCGATGCCCTCCTCTACTGCTCCATTGGTCAGGAGAGGGTCAGATGAGTCATTCTAATGTTGGGAACCAAGTTAGGAAGTTCATTTTATATAGGGAGCATCTGAGGCCTCAAAGGTCACATGCCTACTGTCACATAGCTAACGTCAGAGTCACTGTAAGAACCCTAAGGGTTTTCTCTTGAAGAGAAGGAAAGCTGTGGTTACTGGTCCCTAAGACTCTTGTTTGGGGTATTTTGTCTCTCTGACAGTCCTATTCTGCCAGATGTGCACAGGTCCCCATGTTTATAGCTGCTGTAACACCTCCCACCACTCGTCACTCTGGCCTCAACTTCCACAGTTACTCTGGCTCCTTTTCCCCATAGCTCAGCAGATACAAGTTAGAAAAACAGAGCTTCAGTGAGACATTAAGGGGGAAAACCCATGAAATAAGTGGAGTAATAAATTACAGGATGCAGTGTTCTGAGTCAGGCACTCCTGAGGCTCCCTCCTGACTCACTGTGGAGGATGCATAGACTCATGTTCCCTTCCTCTCCTCACCTATCCAGAGAAACC
This sequence comes from Galeopterus variegatus, assembly GCF_000696425.1. Classification (NCBI taxonomy): domain Eukaryota; kingdom Metazoa; phylum Chordata; class Mammalia; order Dermoptera; family Cynocephalidae; genus Galeopterus; species Galeopterus variegatus. The sequence goes on from NW_007726320.1 coordinate 621,581, forward strand.
CATACAGTGACCCAGGTAGTCACTGCTCTTGGGTCTGGTGGGATCCTCGATTCCTCCCAGAAGCTGCTCCAATGGGCCCTCCTGCTTTCACTCACTGGGCCCAGCTTCTGAGGGGGGCTCCCACAGAGCTGTGGCCAACAGGGCAGCTTCCTTCTCAGGACAGGACATTGATTCCCTCACAACTCTGGGTTGAGTGCTGCTTCTACCACACTGTGCTATTGCTGTAGGCACTTTGTCTAAACATTTAAAATTGCATGAGATGAAAGATGTAGGACTTTTTTTATTTTCAAAGTAAATGGCTGGGGAGGAAGGAGGACAATATTTTTTTAGGCACCTTACCTATACAAATACTGCATTTGAGTCAGAACAGCTAAGGAAAATGGAGAATTACTACAAATATATTAATTGTAAGGGAGGATGGTTAGATGTTCTTCTCAAACATCCTCTTTGGCATTTTCAGTCTTTGTGCCTTATTTCTTAGTTACAATTCTCTTTTATAACTTTAAATAGTCCCTTCTCCCCCTCCCCCATTCCCCCAGGAACGTTCTCCTTGAATTAAATAGCTTTAGGAGGGGCTAGCTGGTAGTTCACTTGGTTAGAGCATGGGGCTGATAACACTTAAGGTCAAGGGTTCTGATTCCCCTAGCACCAGCCACCAAAAAAATAAAAATAAATAACTTTAGGAATTCCATTTCTCCAACCAAAGGTATGCTTGTTTTAGAATGTCAGCATGCTTTTCTCTCTTGTTACCTCTTCATTTCAGGAAGAGGTAATTTATGCAGTGGGAAACTCCAAATGTTAAGATAAGGCTGGGAAGTAGGGAAGTAGGAATATTAGGCAAAGAAAAGAGGAAAAAATAAATATCACAAAGTCATCCTTATTTTAACATCCAAAATGATTATTGAATACTATTGATAATCATCACGGGAGATTAAATTTTTAATTTCTTCAACTAAATTTTGGTGTAAATACTATCTAATCATTTGATCAGCTGAAGAAACTTTTCTGCTGGTGATACCACAATTAGAGAATACTTAGGATTTATTTCTGAAAATCTGATACAGAAAATTAAATTTTCTTCTAAGCCTGTAATAATGATGCTTTGCAAGGGTTTCCTTAAGGCTTGATATAGTATTTGTTGTTCTCCAATTAACTTTTGAGCACACTGTATTCAGAAGTTGACATCTACCATCCTTTGGGGGGGGCGATTAGCATAACAAAGAATTTGGGCAGAAATTGAAAGAATCAAGGTGAGATAACATTTGTCTATTCTCCCCCCTCTCCTTTGGTGCAGAGGCAGGGGTGTAACCAGCAAAAGTTAACTTTATTCTAATAGAAAGTATGTCAAGACACTGGTCTTTAGCCTGATGTTTCTGCTTTTTAGGTTTTTTATTTTTATTTATTTATTTATTTATTTAAAGATGACCGGTAAGGGGATCTCAACCCTTGACTTGGTGTTGTCAGCACCACGCTCTCCAAGTGAGCCAACCTGCCATCCCTATATGGGATCCGAACCCGGGGCCTTGGTGTTATCAGCACCACACTCTCCTGAGTGAGCCACGGGCCGGCCCTTTTAGGTTTTTTAAATTCTTTTGTGAAAAATGTAAAAATACAAAATAGAGTTTAAAATTCTCCCAAAACTATCACATTGTCATCTCTGAATACAGTCTGCTTTGGGGAAAAAGTATAGGTTTGCTTTAAGACATACTTACTAATTAAATTTCCCTTGATTCCACAGTTTGGGGATTCTCAGCAGTTGCGGCTGGTCCGTATTCTGCGCAGCACAGTGATGGTCCGCGTAGGAGGAGGATGGATGGCTTTGGATGAATTCTTAGTGAAAAATGATCCCTGCCGAGGTAAGGAACCATCCTGAGCATGAATTGTGTGTTAGGTACGCCCCAACCACTGATCTTTCATGCTTACAGAATGTTTTGATGGTGGGGTTTGCTTGTTTTTTATTTTGTTGTTAAGCTGCCTACATGTCATCCCACTAGCACAGATTAGAACTCAGGGATGCCAGAGTAGACCAAGGAGAGAAAGCTGGAGAGGTTGATGCTATCAGGGAGACAGGTTTAGAGAATGCAGTAATGAGAATTAAGATCTTATTGGTGTCGTCCAAATGTTTCAGTTTGGGGAATTAAATTAACACTAGCCTAGAAAGGAGCCTTTTAGATTCCCTATTAGAGCCTCAGATCCCTTTGCCTGAAATTCCTATGACAAACTTAGGGAGAGTGTTGGGCCTCCTCATACAGGGAAGTACTGGTAAGCACCCTTGATGAGGGAGGATAAAAGACACCCAGACACCTCTAAGACAGATGGGCGCCTAAGCAAGAATTTAATATGAGCATGAGTGATGGCACCCACAGCTAGGGTGAGGGCTGCAACATGGGGGGAATGACCAGTTCCGGTTGCTAAATCCTCTGCAGTTGCATCCTTTCCTTTTCCTGTTAGCAGGGCTGCATGTGGGTGTGTAGGAGGCTCCCCAACTGTCTACCAATTTGTCTTTCTTGACTAGTTTCTGCATTTCCTGCTCTGTCTCTCTTTCTTTGTGTTTACATATTTTTTATTCTAGTTCACCATCCTGGGAGTAAAATAAAGCGCTCTGATTCCAGCTCTTCGATTTCCAGTCAGTCTCCCATAGGTTGGCTTTTAAGCTTTGTCCCTCTTACCAATACCCTAGCCTGTTGAGAATGGCTTCGCTTCCTAAACTGTAACACCTCTTGGCTCTGTGATTTCTGCTGCCTTCATGAATGCTTGAAACGGCCAAACCATAGCTTTTCTAACTATTATAAGTTGACAGGGCAAAAATACTCCTGTTGAAACAGTATCTGTGGAATTTTGTTCTGTTTCTATTTATTTAACAAATAAATATAGCTTATATATGCTTATATAGCTTTATGGGCCACACACTATTATGAGCACTTTACAAATAATAACACATTTATGCTTCATAACCAGCCTGTGAGGTGTAAATACTCTTATCTCCATTTTACAGAATAGGAAATTGAGGCATAGAAAATGTAAATAAATAGCCCAAGGAGAGACAACCAGTAAATGGCAGAGGCAGGATTCAAATCCAAGGGAGTCTGGTTCTAGAGCTTCTTACCACTGCTGTGTGTCCTGGAGGCTGACATATCCCCTTTTTGTGTATGTACTATTAATCCAGGCTGCATAATTAAATTATTAAGGCTTATTTATAAAACTAGCAGAAATAAGCATTTACAGTATAGTTATATAACTTCTTTAGAAGTGGTTTATAGTCATGTCCTGAGGCATTTAGAGAGGGCAGAGCTAAAAGATACAGTTCTCGCATGAATTCAGATATATCCATAAATTAGTTTCTCTTATTTTAACTTATTATGCATTTACTCTAGTAAACCAGAATAAAAGCTAAGCAGTAATAATTTTAATTAAAAGTTCCTTTTTTGAAAAAATAGTTAATTTTGAAAACTCTTTTTCTGGTAACTTGAAAAGGCTTAATCAGTTTTAGAGTTTAATTATATTATAAACCAGTGCCCTTGATTCAAAAGTTTTTTCATTGTTTTAAATGAGGAGCAATATATATCATTTTAACCTTAACTCAATAAAACATTATTTCTTTCCAAATCTGTTACTAAGATCTTATTTTTCCTGTCATGTATGATTAGACTAAAAAAAGAGATATTGCATGTGGCATTTTGGAGTCCTCAGTTGCCTGTTTATTTGCTGCCTGCTCATATTTACAGTAACATTATGCTGCTGGCTAAGGAGAGCACTGCTTGCTTTGTATTTATCTTAATATCTAAAAATTGGAACCCCAAGTAAATCTAGTAGGTATTTTCTGTGGAACATAGTAGTAGCCTTTTTCAGCATCCCTTGGAGCAAACAAGGTAAGGCTTCCTCTGTGCCTCTCCAGGAGTGCCCTCCCAGAACTCAGTGATCATCTCGATTCCATTGATTGAGGAGTAAAGAACTCCCTGGCAGCTTTAGATATCACAACTGTACCATAGATGGGCAGAATGAGCTATTTCTAATCAAATGAAAAATAGTGCTAGAAGGTGAACACCTGAGAATTTGGGTAGATCATAATAAGTGAGTTGGAAGGGTGTGAACATGGAAAAGAGAAATTACTTGAAGCTGTTGAGGGTTCTGTAAGGATTAATGTGGCTTCTAGAGGCACTGCTTATGAGATTTTATATTTGTTTGTGTTGTATTGCCTCGGGTCTCTGGACAATAGAGAATGTTATACTGAGGACAGCACAAAGTTTATTACAAGGTTCTTAATACCAACGTGCACTATCATTTATCATCTCCTTTTACACAGCTGTTTTAAAAGATGAAAGATATCTCAAACTGCATGTTGCTTCAGCCAAATGTAAAACATGCAGATATTCCACTAGGTAGGTTTGCCAGTTATACAGTCTGCTGGTACTGCCAAAATCAGAGATTTCAGTATCTGAATTCATCCCTGGCAAAGGAAGTCATGATGTTCTGGATGGAGATAAAAACAGTGCCTTGCCTAAAGAATGATATATCTGTACCTAGGGTACTGAGTATGTTTTTGAGCATTAGACTATTAATTCTCCCAAATTAGTGAAGATCTAGAAAACTTTATTTATGAAGACTTAAAAGACACAATTTGGCTTAGAACTGATTTTTTTCAAGTTGAGGTAAAATACACATATATTTACCATTTTAAACATTTTTAAGTGTACAGTTAGGAACATTCACACTCTACCACCACCCGTAGAACACTCTTTATCTTGTAAAACCAAAACTCTTTACCCATTAAACAACAGCTTAGAACTGAATTGTAACTAACAGGACTGTCTGTTAGCAAATGATGGCTTCTTTGGTGGCTGAAGAACTGAACTTGAGATGACTGCCTTCAGGGTCTGGTCCTGTAGGTTCAGCAATAGATCTTTCCCCCAATGAAAAGAATTGTAAGAGGGAAATCCTATCAGAATAGTCAAACATGCACTAGGAATATTCTTTTTTTAACTTAATTAAATATATATGTATTTAATATTTAATTAAGTTAAAAATATGTTAACTACATATTAATATCATACACAATGTTAGGGAAATATTTGAAGCAATGTAATACTAAATTCAATTGCTAGTAACTTTTGCTGAAGCAGAGTTTGGTGTTTCCTTCTATTTTGAGAAATATGTTTACTTTTTATCTTTGGAATTGACCCAGAAATTAATTCACAGCTTCCAACTATTTAACTGTTGTTTGTTGTCACCACTACCCCCTGGCCCCCAGCCTTTTCTAGCTTCTTATCAAAGTAAAGGTATTAATTGCCTTAACTCTTTTTTAGTTCTGAAGACTGGCTGCTTTAAGTATATTTCTGAAGAAAATAGTGTTCATTTCTTCCAAGTAATGTGTTCCGTATCAAGAATCATTTCTTTGCCTTGCCTCTTCAAATATTTTCTTTTAAAAATATAAATTCCCATGGGAGTTGCAGTACCTTAAGCTGTTAGTCAGACATGCCACAGGATTAATTGTTGGCATCTCTATTAACATGAGAGCACCAGAAATATGAGAATTTTAATATTGTGAACTTTGAGCGAATAGGGTCTAAGAAAGATAAAAAATAGAGCGTGGAAGGAAAATAAAAGGGGACAGACAAGCCTCTAAAGATTGAATTATCTACTCTATCTTGTTTGGGGTAGGCCCTAATTAAGGTAAGCCATTTTTATGGTACCCTGCTTTTCACCCAAGTTGAGGCCTTCTAAATGAGTTTTCAGGGAGGTGTGCAGGAGCTAGCTAACCACTGTTTACAGTCTCACATTGCTTTAATGCCTAGTATTACATTTCTGTAGCATGGTTATAATAACCCGGAAAGGTGACAGTAGGGGATTATTCAGTCATTATAGCATCTCTAGCCAGTGAAATATTGGCTGGAGGTTTCCTGGGAAAACAGGACTGTCTCATTATGTTTGTTTCTTTATGACGTGTAAGCACACCCTGGGAACATGATGAACTCGATTTTCCCAGCATCCTGCATGCAGCCAGCTGGGAAGGCAAGTGAGGCACACTCTAGGCCCCTTGGCAGTCATCTAATGAGGCATTACAGTGCTCCTACCCAATGGCAGCCCCTGGGACTGACACAGTCATGACATAGGAACTCAGCATAGGATCTGTGATAGGATCCATCAGGTCCTCGGATCAAAAGACCAGATGCAAAGGTTAAATGTGCCAGTGATAACATTGGATTATCTTCATTCCTGTAGTATCTTTCTTGTGGGAAACTGTTCTTTCTGTTCTTTTAAATTGCTATTTCTTTTCATATTCTATATATAGCAGATCTTGGTTGTCATGAATTTAATCTTGTTGTTTTAGTAATGAAAATTCATGATTTGCATTTGTGGCTAGTGTGCAAGAGAGCCAGTCATATCTAGAGAGTGACCCTAGCTGGCCACCTCCCCCCACACTTCAACACAGCTTCGTGATTCTGTTCTTCATCCTCCATGAAATAATGAGGGCCTCTTAATGGAAGGATTCATAAAGGTTGTGAGATTTGTCCCTTAAAACTGTTGAGAGTCTACTCCATTTTCAGAAACTAGTAAATTCAGCAAGTACTTATTGAAACCCTAAACATGAGCCTGGCACTGGAATTGAAGGTAAATTAAGATTACTGCTCCTGCCTTGAGAAGCTCACAGCCTAGTTCAGGAAGCAAACGTGAATCAATAAATGCCCTTCCATTTGATAAACTGAGTGAGTTGGGAGATCAAGGGAAGGGAGAGGTGGATCTGCCCATGAAGGTGGAAGAGGGCATCAGGGAGAAGAGGTGTTGCCTCAGCTGCATCTTAGAGAGAGGTAACTCTTGACCAGATAGGCAAAGGGGAGCTGGACATTCTCGGTACAGGAGGCCACATGTTCAGATAGACAGAAGTGTCAACAGCAGGACAGGTGGGGGAACCACAAGTGGTCCCATGTGACTGCAGCAAAGTGTGTGAGGTTAGCAGCCAGACAAGACTGAGGAGAGGGCTCCACAGCAGGGACCTCTCTGCTGGATACCAGACCACTGAGTTCTGGGCATTTGATCACATAGTGCTCTCCGGTCCCCAAGATGTGGTTCTCAAAAAGAAAAATCATGGTCAAGTGCATTTCGAGGATGCTGAGTTAAAGCTAGACAGGTTTCTTTTGCTGCAGGACTTCTCACAACTTACAAAACGCTAATTGCATCAGGGCTCTCCCAAGAGGGGAACAGTACAGTGTTCACCAAACCCCTTTTGTAGGAAACCCCTCAAAAACCTCAGTTTTGGAAATTCCATTTTAAGCAATGAAAGACCATGGAAGGATTCTGACCCATTTAGAAATATCACATTTTTATTTAGAAATTCATTCTGGGGAATGAGGAGTGAGGGCTAGGTGGGGAATGAGATGAGAAACAAGGAGACTGTTTAGGAGGCTGCTCCAGTCACCCAAGGTGGAGATGCTGCATGAGACACACAAGTGTAAGGAGGTATGGAAAGCCTTGGGGGATTCAGGATGTATTAGAATGCAGCTTCACTCAGTTAGCAGTGTGTCACACTGAACTGCCGTGGGGAGGGAGGGACCTATGTTGATTGCCATGTCTAGTCAGTCATTGGATATAAGGTTCTGGCATCCAGGAGGAAGGTCTGTGTTGTGAATATATTTAGAGTTGGGCACTGAGGTTTCAGATGGATGAGCTGATGACCAGTCTAAAGTCTAAGAAGAAGAACAGTACTTTGGACAGACTCAGGGGACATCAGTGTTTAAGTGGGAGTAATTGGAGAGGAAGGAGGAGCAAGGGAGCAGTTGTCCTTGAAGACAGGGAGAAGGAACGACAAATATGTGTACATAATGGTTCCCTTTTCTCAGGCTTCCCCAGCAGTCCCATTTGTTTAAATCTATCTAGTACATTCTAAAAAGTGAACAATTTAGGGCAGATGAGGAGGTAGAGAGATATTGCAGGATAACATCTTTCAGTGAGAAATCCAAGGACATATCCCAGAGGAGTTGTTTCTTTTAAATTAGTAGTGTCTTTCACATTTAACATTTGTGTTGGCTGGACTTGATATCTTATGACTTGATGTCTTATAGAAATTTGACTCCAAATTTTAAGCTCTGGCCTTACAGCTCCAGAAAGTCATGAGACAGCACCTGTTGGCTTTCAGTGCTGTTTCCACTGTGATGTTCCTCTTCTGCTTGCAGTTTTTGACTTAACAATTTCTCACTAGCAAATTTTGTGCATGTTCTTCGTCTCTCTCTCTCTCTCTCTCTCTCACGCACTCTCTCACTCTCTTACGCACTCTCTCACTCTCTTACGCACTCTCTCACTCTCTTTACTTCTTAATGATTCTATTGTGATCTTTTTAGCCCTCTGAGTTCCTGGACCCCTTTCTTTAGGATTGTTATTGACTGAGTTCAAATATAAGACTCTGGACAATGTTGATTTCAGTAATCTGTTTTTCTCCACTCTTTCATTACCATGTGTGCTGCAAAAGTTGAGCAAAAAGTATACATGTACTATGAGAGAGAAAAGAGGGGTTTTGATTTAACTTCAGAGGTGAACTGTTGCGTCTGCTTTACCTTGAGCAGTTACAGTGTGCTTACCCCAGGGGACAGTGACAAAGCGAGATCATGACAGCAGAGTGGGATGGTACTTTGTGCACAAAGACTTCCTAATTGTAGCAAACTAAGGGAGACTTAATTAGTTAATGTGTTTGCTATGGGTAAAAATCATGACAAGGCTGATAAGTCCGGAATTTATCTCTATTTTTAAAGAACCAGAAGATGGTACTAAACCTATAATTTACATAACTATTGTCATGGGGTCAAGCAGCTGTATGACTATCGAAGCTATATTTTTACAATTAACTAACATTGTGTTTATTCCCTTTTTAGCACGAGGTAGAACTAACATCGAACTTAGAGAGAAATTCATCTTACCGGAGGGGGCATCCCAGGGAATGACCCCTTTCCGATCACGGGGTCGAAGATCCAAACCATCTTCCCGGGCAGCTTCCCCTACCCGCTCCAGCTCCAGCGCTAGTCAGAGCAATCACAGCTGTACCTCCATGCCATCCTCTCCAGCCACCCCAGCCAGTGGTACCAAGGTATGTACTGACCTCCATTATGGCCTTGCCCCATTCCCATCTCTGCAGATGTTCACTGTTCAGTGTAGCCTCTGAAAGACTCCAGTAAGAAAGGGAACATGAAAACGTACAAACCAAGCTCTGTCTAGACCAAAGCTGCCCAGGCCCTAGCAGCTCACAGATATATGATCTTTAAGATGACTACAAAGCTCATTTATTAAAATATGCACTCAGGCTGGTTACGTCAGAAACGTTTCTTTCCTCATATTCCCACTTTGAGTTTGAATCCATCCAGAGTTACTAATTTTGAAAATCCAGGCTCTGTCTGTGCAGCTGGAGCTAACAGATAAGTTTGACGTTACAATGGGTTTTATATGAAGAATGCTATTGCCTTTCAGCCTGGTCCCTCTCATCCCGTTGGACTGATGTGTGTTTTATTTCGTTTTCTGTTTCTTTAAAATTTAGTGTCTTCTATTTATTTATTTTTCTGTTCCCAATTTGTTCCCTTTCTGTTCCATTTTCAATTGTTCCCGTCCTTCCCTTTGGATTTCCGTTTCACAGACTCCACTTCAGTTCTCTCGCTGTTATGACAAACCCTGGTTGGTAAACAGTAAAGCTGGCACCCCTGTCAGGGACAGCCATTCTCCTGACCTCCAGCTGCCCAGCCCCGAGGTAGAGTATGGCTTTGCTGACTAAGGACACAGTCAAGATGAGGCCCTCGCTCATGCCAAGAACTTGACCAGCTCTTCTTCCTGACACGAGTCCCTGCTACTTTCCATCTCGGTGGTGCTTGCTGTCACAGCTGATTCATCTAGTCACGTGTTTTCAGGGGGTTCTAACTCGGATTCACCAAAATTGGAGCTAAATAAGAGATGCCTAAAACTGCATTGTTTAACAGTCCATAAATATTTGTTCAGGATGGCAAACAGTGGTCATTCCTGGTGACTTATGGATATCATTTATAAACAGGCTTCTTAGTCTGCAAACTTCAGATCACAAACGAGTTATGAACACTTGAAAGTCAACTACAGTGCATGTTCAACAGTGTTCTGTCTTTGCTTAAAACAGAAGGTGGTGGGCGCCCCCCGCCTTAAGATGCTTCCCCAGAGTGGTTGGTATTGCCACACTGGCTTGAGGCATGGGTGCTGGCTACTTCAGCCAAGCACAGGATCAGTGAACACTGCACCAAGGCTCAGATTTTAGTTTCTGAAAGCTCAAATTTTTAGTTTCTTGGCCTAGGCACTTGGGTGTCTAAGCCTTGATTTGAATACACATGCCAGCAATTAAGCATGTTCAAGTGTAGCCATTAAAGTGCTTAAACACTTTTGGAAGAGCAGTGTTTCAGAAACAAGACATGGACCAGCGGCTTGTCTGTACTGGTGGTACAGTTTGCATTCTAGCTCCTGCTGGGAAGCATTGGGTTCTTGTGCCTCAAAAGACAGCATTGCCTTCAGTATGTAAAGCTTCAGCCAGAGAAACCAGGAGGCATGAGAAGCCAGCACCTGTGAATGAACTGCTGCTTTGGGATTCATCCCACTCCAAGCTAAAACTCCAGTTCAGGAATATATCTAGTTTAGAACATGATCTGGGGACTACTGCCACTAAACCCCCAAGACTCAGCCTGCTTATCTTGCTTTTCTTCTTCTTTAATGGCTCCAGTTTCATGAAAATCACAAAAGTTCTAAAATTTTGAATGTTTAATTAATGAAGTGCAAATTTCCATATAATTCTGATAGACCAGCCTTTTTTGTCTTATGGTTTTATCTTTTATTTGATTTCATTTTGAGGTTTTGTCTTTCCTTACTCATTGTTGTTCTGTAGCCAGGCTCTATCCTGACTTGGAATCCTGTCCAGGGTTTCTGGGGCCATGGTCCTCCCTGCAGCAGTGCTCAGGAACAGTAGCTTCTGAAACTGGTGCTCTTCCTCCTGTGTGGGCCAGGAGAGAGTTCATGCTTGAATGTTAATCAGTTTCTGTCGCTTTGCTTTTTCTTTATAAATTAAAGAAATACAACAAACACAATGAGATGGGTTGCTTTACTCTTCTGTTTGCATAAACATCTTAAAAGTCCTGGAAAACAATTTACACAGCTGATTTCAAAGAAAAATTAGAATAGTATGCTACAGAACAAATGACATTTAACAGATTTAAAATATTCTTTCTCCTGCAAATTAAGCCTACTACTCTCTAAAAAAAAAACCCCACTCAGAGAAAATGTGGCTCCTACTGGTAGCAGTGAAAATAACGTACAGTTCTTTTCCAGTTTAGGAAATGCTCTACACATTTATTCATTCAGCAAGTTTTTACTGAGTCCCTCTTCTGTGCCAGACAGTTTTAGGTGCTGAGGATATGAGAGTGAACAAAAGAAAGTCCCTGCTTTTATGGATTTTCTGCTTTGTTGCAGGAGAGACAAGCAGCAAACAAGTATATCATACATCAGGCAGTGATAAGCAGTATGCAAAAAAATGAAGCAGAGGAAAAAATAGAAAGTTACAAGTGGTGTTATTTGAGTAGTGAGGCAAGACCTCTCTGATAAGGTCATCCTTTCAGCAGAGTCGCTGAAGGAAATGAGGGGGTGAGCCACACATATCTGGGAGGGACAGGGAGTGATTGTGCAGCAATGGTCCAGGCACAGTGAAGAGCAAGGGGACAAGATTGGGGACCCTCCTCGGCTGTTGGAGAAACAGTGAGGAGGCCAGAGTGTCTGGAATGGACTGAACAAGAGGGAGTGTGATAGAAAAGAAGTCGGAGAGGCAGCATTTGTCCCTGATTTCCTCAGGGAAAAGCAAGGACAAAGATGTTAATTTAGATCAGTCACAGAGCCCAGAGTCAAACCCACGTCTGCTGGCTCTTCATTCAGAGCCTTGTTCCTGATAGCACAGTCTCATTCTCATGTGTTTCTCATCATTTATTTAATCTGCAAGTCAAGTAATTTTGTCTCCATTGAGTTGGCTGGTTAGCTCAACTGGTTAAAGCACAGTGTTAATAAAACCAAGTTTATTGGTTTGGATCCCCATATTGGCCAGCCACCAAAAGCTAATCTGCATTTTACCAATGAGGATATAGACTAAAAGATCTTGACCAAAGTTATTGCACATACTTAGTGGTGCTTATTGGACTACTGTTTGAATCTTTGTATTAAATATGTGTGCTAAAACTCATATTTCAAATTTGTAACCAAAAATTGTTGATACAGAGTATTATTTGGATCTCTTTTTCCTTTACCCATTCACCATATTTGTTATAACTATTGTAATCTTACTGAGGATTTTTTTTTTCTATTTCTAGTCAAAATTTGACAGCAAGACAAAAGGTATTTGAAGGCATTTTGAAATTTTAAGTTGAAACATAAAGCCTTTATTTTGGGAATCATCAAAATACATGACGTAGGACACTTTGAAAATCTTTGTTTTCCCAGACTTTTAATTTGTTTTTCAATTGGTCAGATATAAGGAGGCTTAAGTAGACCTTTGAAAATTGAATTTGTTGGGGCCAGCCCGTGGCTCACTCGGGAGAGTGCGGTGCTGATAACACCAAGGCCACGGGTTTGGATCCCATAAAGGGATGGCCGGTTCGCTCACTGGGTGAGCGTGGTGCTGACAACACCAAGTCAAGGGTTAAGATCCCCTTACCGGGGATCTTTCTTTCTTTCTTTTAAAAAAAAAAGAAAGAAAGAAAAGAAAATTGAATTTGTCAAAGATTTTACCAAGTAAATATGACCTTTTTATTTTTTTTAAGGTTATTCCATCAACAGGCAGCAAGTTGAAAAGACCAACACCAGCTTTTCATTCTAGTCGAACATCCCTTGCTGGTGATACCAGCAATAGTTCTTCCCCCGCCTCCACAGGTGCCAAAACTAATCGAGCAGGTAAGTACCTGCCCCATGTCCTGTGTACTGGGCTGAGAGGTGAGAGGGAATTTGGAAATAGCAATGCTTCACTACTCCCCAAGGAGCCAGTAGTGAAAGTAGCACGTGGTGTGATACCCAGGAAGACAGACCTGTGGTTTTTTAGGTGACCGTTACCTTTTCTCCTGTCACTTATCTAGCTCTGACCTTGCCTTCTGAGAGCAGATGCTTCCACAGCCGAACATGAACCACCTGTTCTTGATTGGAAGAGATCAAATTTGAGAGGCTGTAAAAGGAAGAAAGGGTCTCCTGAACTGGAGCCTTCCTCAGAAGCCAGTCCAGTGTTGGGACTGGCATTTTGCTAGTAATTTTTCCAACACTTCATATTCATTCAGGCTGCTGGTGAACTGAATTAGGGAGAGCCCACATCTGTTCACCTGCTGCTATGCCTCCTGGGATCCTAGGAGTCTGGCTTCATTTCCTGGCTCTCTGCTTCCCATCGTTTCACTTCCATTCTTAGTCTGCCCACACGTTAGCCCCTGGTAGTCTCACCATCTGTGCCGAGGTGATGGAGCAGCCCTGCTTGACTCCACTTTGGGGGCATAGAAGGTAACAGTGCTACCGATAGATGCACCTTCTGATCCTCAGGAGGCAGCTTCTCAAGTAGAATCGCAAAGCTAGAAAAGGCTTCAGCGACTTCTGTGTAGATGAGGAAACCAGGGTCCAGAAGGCTGAGTTGCCCAAGGTCACAGAGTATATTACGTGGTATTAGGATCAGAACCCTGGCCTCTGGTTCACTTGTTCTTGTTCTTCTGCCCCATGCTGTCTCCATTAAGTCTGCTGCTTTATTCTTGAATTCCAGATCCTAAAAAGTCAGCCAGTCGCCCTGGGAGTCGGGCTGGGAGTCGAGCAGGGAGTCGAGCTAGCAGCCGGCGAGGAAGTGACGCCTCTGATTTTGACCTTTTAGAGACACAGTCTGCTTGTTCAGACACTTCAGAAAGCAGTGCTGCTGGGGGCCAGGGCAGCTCCAGGAGAGGGCTAAACAAGCCTTCCAAAATCCCGACCATGTCTAAGAAGACCACCACTGCCTCCCCCAGGACTCCGGGTCCCAAGCGATAACACTGTACAAGCACCCTAAGCCACTATCCACTTTGAACCCTGCTCCATACATTGGGTGTATATTTATTCTGAATGGGAGAAGTTATATTGTTAAAAGTGTAAAAGAATAATTGTGTTATGAAGCTGCCTTATTATTTTTTTCTTTTTGTAAGTTACGATTTTCATGTGAATATTTATGTAGATAAAATTTGCCTCCTGGTAACCCTGTAATGAATGGGGTCCAGACATGAAATATTTGAGAAAAACAAGTGAAAAGGTCAAGATACAAATGTGTATTAAAAAGAAAAAAACCTCTAACTAGGGTTTCTGCGCGGTGCAGGGTTGTAAACCTGCTTTATCTTTTAGGATTATTCCTAAATGCATCTTCTTTATAAACTTGACTTGCTGTCTCAGCAAGATAAATTATATTAAAAAAAGAAATTAAGAATCCTGCAGTGTTTAAGGAACTCTTTTTTTGTAAGTCACAGACACCTCAATTAGCAAGAACTGAGGGGAGGGCACTTATAATTGCTTTTTCCATTGTTTTAATGTGTGATTTTACCTGAAGAGAGGGAACCTCATCTAAGTAACATTTGCACATGATACAGCAAAAGGAGTTCATTGCAATATTGTCATTGAATACTGTTTCAGTACTGGGTGTTTAAAGGAGAAATAGCTGCTAGAATTCAGGGGTAAATGTAACTTCAGAAAACGTCAGAATATTGGGATTTTGAACTGATTTGTAACTTCCTGTCCAGCCTAGCCACCAATAATTCCTGTGCTCACAGGGACCCAGACCCTTGGCAAGGGAGACTCCTTGGTGGCATTGTGAAATTACCTGCATTTTTTGCTATTTATTTAAATGGTCAATCAACTCAAACTGAGGATTTAATTCCACGAGCCTATTCTGAAAATGTGGACATAAGACAAACACTTGCTCATCCTTTAACGGAGTTCACCAGCACACCTGTTAACCAGTCCCGTTTGCTTCCGTCTTTTTTTGTGTGTAATAAAGTCAACTGACCAAGTGACCATGAAGAGGGGCTGTCTGGGGCTCCTGTTTTTTTAGCTGCTGTTCCTCTGCAGCTCCGACCATGTTGCTGTGTGATTATCTCAGTTGGTTTTAATTGAGGCAGAAACTGAAGCTCTACCAATGAACTGTTTAAAAAACAAGACACACTTTTGTATTAAAATTGCTTGCAGTAACAAGTGTTTTGTATTTCCTGATTTTCTTCTCAACCATTACCTTATACATAAATGTTACCCTGGGGTATAATAGTGTTGTAGGTACTTAAATGCATTATTCAAATCAAAATACCTTGATGGGGCCGGCCCAGTGGCGCACTGGATAGTGCGCCGCTTGGGAAGCGTGGCGGCGCTCCCGTCCGAGGGTTCGGATCCCACATACAGACCGGTTCCCGCTCACTGGCTGAGCGAGGCGCGGGAGCAACACCGAGGTTTGCAATCCCGTTGCCGGTCCCCGGTCCGGTACGGGGGCAACACTGAGGGTTGCGATCCGTTGCCGGACACGGAAAAAAGACAAAAAAGACAAAAAAAAAAAAAAAAATACCTTGATGGATAATTTATATGGCTCATTAATAGATTTCTTCTTTATATTATCCTTATTAAAGTTAACAAGGCAACAAAAGGGCCGAGCCCATGGCGCACTCAGGAGAGTGCGGCGCTGGGAGCGCAGCTAGCGCTCCCGCCGCGGGTTCGGATCCTATATGAGGATGACCGGTGCGCTCACAGCACTCACTGGCTGAGCGCAGTGTGGCCGGCCTCAAAAAGGACAAAAAAAAAAAAAAAAAAGGCAACAAAGAAACAGGGTGTTGTTAACATAGGGTATCTGTCCCACTTACATGGTTAAACAAATGCCAATAGGTAAGATTTTTATATTAGAAATCCAAAGATCATGGAGTTTGAGAGAATGGGGCCAATTTCCCACAACAGGCTGAAATTTCTGGTTAAACGACAGAATTTCAGAGATGGAAGCAAAATTGGTTGTCAAATCTAGCTCCTTTCTTTGACAAATGGAGAAACTGGGATAGGAAAGTGGGTGAAAAAGTGACTTCCTTGAGATCACGATTGGTTGGATTCAAGGTCCCATTCAGTAAATGGCAGAAGGGGACCTTGAATCCAACCAATCATCGACTCCCTAATGAAGTCTGGCACTTCTGTTTCCTCCGGCTGTAGCTGGCTTTTTAATGGTTAGAACAGCCAGATATTAACTATTTCTAACAATAGGAAAAAGGACAAAATTTGAGAGGTAAGAAGTACTCAAACTCAGGCCACCTGTGTTCTTGATCATTAGGCCATACTCTTATGATGGGAATTTGGTAAGATCAATGCATGTTTGCCAAAGCTGTTTTGAGACCAAATAGCCAGATTAAAAGGCATTTGCAGCCTGATAGATTCTGAAGGAAGTGCTCAATCTATTCTCCATGGAATTGGGTAACTTTAAGGTGCCAGAACTTTGTGGAGGATAGTGTTATCACCCAAATTTGCTTCCCCCTCCACGCTTCCTGGCAGCAGAAGTGAGACCAGCTTGACCTCCATCCTACCAGAATAATTTAAGTCCCCCCCCCCGAGTCTTTTCAGCAAAGCTCAGCTGTTGATGGCACTCACAAAAAGTGTATTTCCACTCAACAAAACACCCATATGCAAGATCATGTAGGAAAGATAGGGATTTTGGAAAAAAATGGTTAATATATAATTACAGGTCTGTGGTAGAAATGCTAAACAAGGAATGCAAAGTGTTTACTGTATGCCAGTGATTGTGCTAAGTGCTCTAAATACATTCTCATTTGATACCCATCACAGTCCTATGATCGCGGGCCCCCTTCTGTGGATGAGATACTAAGCCTGAGAGAGGTTAAGTAACTTGCCCAAAGTCGGAGAGTTGCCAGGTGACTGAGGAAGGTTCTGTTATTGACATTACCTTCTCCAACACACCTTCCCTGCCTCAGGTCCCTCCCAGTGCTGCTGTTCTGGGTTCCACTCACATCACCAGCCCCACTTACCACCACCTTCTCTGCCCTCCAGGCACTTTGCTGCTGCTCTGGGAGCACAGCTTTCATTCTGCCTTTGGAAATGATGCACCCTGCTAGAGTGGGGGCCACTCACTGCTGGGGGCCTTGTCTGTTTCATGTCTGGCTCAAGACAGCACAGAGCAGCCCACGGTGGTTGTTGCCAGTCTGAACTGTGGTCTGAGGCCCTTTAGAATGGCCAAAACCTGCTGTTAGGTTTATGGGAAGGTGAAGCCCTCGTCTAGAGAACACAGCCGTCTCCACTCATCCTAAACTGAGATCAATGGTTTCTGCTGTGAGAATCAGTTCAGTGTTGGGCAGCTTGAAGTGTGGCCGGGAGCCCAGCACTGCACAAAACATGAGAATTCCAGGCTAGAGCTGAGTCCCCAAATGAGGTGGTTGCACTCAAAGGGGAGTGCAGAGGGATGCCCAGGGGCACAGAGAAGACACTGAAGGGGAGGGGGCAGGAGATTCAGGGACCCCGACCAACATGAGACCAGAACATCTCCTTGACCCTGCCCTCTGCCTCAGTGACTAAGCCCTGTGGATTCAGCCTCCTAAGCAGCTTTTTCCTCTGCCCTCCACCTCGTCACCATCAGAGGCTCATTGTCGCAGTCTCCCGCTCCCCCCATTACTGTACCTGCCTCCAGCTGCAGGGTCCTGACTCCAGGCTCCCTCCCTCCCATCCTAGTTCCCCTCTGCATCCAGGCCTTGGTCTTGCCTTGGGCACTTTCAGTGGCTAATCTGCATTATCCTAAGGATGAAGTTCGATATCCCTATGGGGCTTATAAACAGTGTGGAAATTTACTTGTTGGGTAAAAGACTAGGCATTTGCTCAAGGCACCAGTAAATGATTATTTACATTA
>NW_007726320.1:640072-640923 GCF_000696425.1 Galeopterus variegatus
GTGGCCCGGCATGGGTGAGTGTCCAGGCCATGGGATGACCCAATGGGCAGCCTGGACCCTCTTTGTCTTCTTGGGCAAAGCCCAGATTTTCCTCTCCACAGAAATTGTTCTCCAAACCGTGGAGCCACTTACTGTTTTTTGTTTTTTTTGAAGACCCTGCCATTTACTCTTAAAGTTCTCAAAGGTATTTTTTTCCCCTACTCAACTCTCTTTAATCTACAGTCATGAGTCTTTACTGTTGGTCAGGTCCCCCCCCCCCCCCCCCCCCCCCCCCCCCCCCCCCCNCGGCGACGACGACGGGGACGGCGGGTCCCTGGAGCGGCGCCTGGGCCGCAGCGACCTGGTCATGAGCTTCGTCAACATGGGTGAGTGCGGGCGGCCGGGCCTGGCGTCAGGGACCTCGCGGGGACCGCGTGCACGGCGGGCTGGGGGCCGGGGGAGCGGGGACCGCCGTTGTCAGGGCAGCGACGGTGTAAGGGGCGGACGCGGGACTCCCTGAGCTGTGGGGTGCGAGGAGCAGCCGGGAAATGTGGTCCCCCGGGGGCTGCATTCACCCCGCCCCCAAAGACAGCCAGGACTGAGAAGCAGGTGCCGTCCCGGCCCACCTGGGCTGCACCAGGAGGACACCCTGGTCCTGGGGGACAGATGAGTAACCAGAGGCTGTGATGCTGTCACTGTGATAAGGGCAGAACTGAGGAGCGGGACAAAGTTCAGCACAGAAACCTGTGGTCACGTCATCCGAGCGACCAGAGCTGACCCACGTGCCCTGAGTCCTCAGCAGGCTCTTCCCTGTGCTGAGCTGAGCCGGGGTGGGGTGTGGCTGTCCGGGGAGCCGCTGGGGGCTGAGTAGA
>NW_007726320.1:642088-645420 GCF_000696425.1 Galeopterus variegatus
CCCCCCGCCTGCTTTGCCTTCTGTCTGTGGCTAGTGACAGGCAGGGGTCTGGGCTGGGCATCACAGCAGGCTGGGCCTGGGGACCCAAGGACCACAGCTCAGCCGGAGGTGGGGGCAGCCGTGGGGCTGAGCACAGGGCGAGGACCTTTTCCACAGCCAGCAGCCTCCCTTCACCTCAGCATTGCTCTTAATCTTCCAACAACCCTCTTAACATCCGTGGTCTTCCTCCCCATCTCCCAGATGGGGACAGTGAGTCTCAGAGAGGCAGTGTCACGCCTAGGATAGCACAGCCTCTGTGTGGCTGAGCCAGGCCAGGCCAGGTTGTCTGACTACGTCCAGTACCCAGGGGGGTGACATTTCTGTTGTCAGGAGGTCAGGCTTTCAGGGAGGAGAGAGATTTCTGAGGGGTTCGGGCAGAGGGACACAGGTGACCGAGCAGCAGCAGGTTTTGGGGGGTCCTCAGCCATTAGCTTCCTACACTAGGGCAGGCGGAGGGGACAGTCAAGCCTCTGCTCCCCCCAGCCCAGAGCTGGTGTGGACTGAGGCGGGGGAGCAGGCAGCAGGAGGCAGCCTTAAAGCAGTGCTGAGCGCCCAGTGTCAGGCACAGGACTCTGTCCAGTGGGATCTGGGTGCTGCCTTCCTGGTTAGAGGGCAGGGGTGGGGACTTGGGACAGAAACCATATGTGGAACTGGGACCGGGGCTCCATCCTCGGGACAGGCTGACCCACAGCTCAGGGCCAAGAACAGTTGCGGATGCAGTTGCCCAAGAATGTCCCCAGGGGAGCAGCCCATCAGAATGAGTCACCACCCAGCCTGTGTCCTGCTTCCCCTGGCATCCCCTGGGTCAAGGCATGCACAGCCCTAGCAGGACCTGTAGCTATGAATCAAGCAGGCCTACCCCTGCTGTGTGACCTTAGGCAAGTCTCCTGCCCTCTCTGAGCCTCGGGTCCTTCCTTGTAAAATGGGGCTCCTAGTGATCTGTCCTCCAGGTTGTGGTATGAGTGGTTGATAGAGGGGGAGGGTCAGAAAGTTGGTCCCCCCTTCCCTTGGAAGGTGAAGCTGGGCTTGGCTGCTGCTGACCCCCATTCCTCCCAACTGCCACCCAGCCTTGGTGTGGATGTGACAGGGCATCCCAGATGTTTTGTGCACACATGAAACCCAGAAATGGACTCTAAATGTCAACCAGAAGGTATTTGTTCCTTTTTTAAGAATAAAAACCAGCATTTGAACTTTCACAGCCTTATAAGTGCTCATTTAATCCACATAAAACTGTTTTACCAGCCCCGTGTCTTAGGCTCAGAGAGGTTAATGGCCAGCTCAGGGTCACACAGCAAACCAGGGTGACATCCACAGATGTGGACACCAAATTCCAGCTTCTTCCCATGCCAGCTCTGCAGGTTTCATCGAGATCCGGGGCCTCCGACACTGTGGGATTAACAAGCAGATCTTTGTGCAGTGGAAGCCCGGGCCGTGGGCGGGCACAGGCAGCTGTCAGGAGGGCCTTCCTTATTCTGAGGCACTAATTGCTCCAGTAGAGCTCTCTCAGTTAGGTACTTTTAACTGGTAATCACCGAGGCTGTATGTGGGGGATTGGACATACACCAGGATCCTTTCCGTGTTTGGAGGCCCACTCCCTGGGTCCCTGAAGGTCAGGGCCCCAGAACCAGCCTGGGGTCTAATAGCAGAGTGGCTGTGGTACCAGCGCCCACGCCCAGGCTCCCACACCTGCTACCTCCAGCTCCACCCCTCCTATCGCCTCATCTGGCTCCTGAGAAGCCAGGCCTGGTGCTGCCAGGCCCCTGATGGTTGATGGCAGCCTGGAGGAGCCCGAAGCCAGGGCCTCTGTGTGGAGCAGGTGCTTTAGGAAAGCACCGTGCCTGTGTTGGGAGGTTCTATTAGTCTGCTTCTGTTGCTTATAACAAAATACACAGAACTGGGTGATTTATAAAGAAAAATGAAATTTATTGCTTATAGTTTCTAAGGCTGGGAAGTCCAAAATCCGCTGGTGGTGGCAACAGTGACCCAGGGGTCTCACATTGCAAGATGGTGGAAGCAGAGAGAGCAAGAGAGACAGACAGACTTTCCTCTTCTTTTAAAGCCCTGAGAAACATGCCCCTGACCACCGTTTTTAATCCATTCACTACTGCACGGTCCTTCAGTCCAATCACCTCTTCAAGGCTCCACCTTTCAATTGCCATAGTAGGATTTCCCACCTTCTTAACAGTCACGGTGGGGGCTAAGTTTCTAATACATAAAACTTGGGGGATGCAATTCAAGCTTCAATGAGTTTTGGGGGGACATAATTCAATCCACTACAGAGGCCAGGGCTGTGGTGAGAGCCAGCAGTCCTGCCTGGCCTGTCTGTCGACATCAGCTTGTAGATGCTCAGCTCCTCTTGGTCAGGATGCAGTTATGGGGTCATTACCTTGTGGAGCAGAAGGAGCCTGTCCTGGTCTCCCTGTGCTTGGTGGAGGACAGCCCTGAGCTGGGAGCCAAGACCCAGGTCCTGGTACCGCCTGGGCCCACCATTAATTCCTGCACGTCTCAAGCCACGTCCCTTCCCGTCTCTGGGCCTCTGCTTTCTCATCCAGCCTACAGTGATGGTGTCAGAAAAAGGAGGTGCCTCCCAGCCCTGACCCTGCAGCTCTGTCAGGGGCACCTTCTCACAACACTGCCCCATCCCCTGGCCTGAGTCCCTCAGGCCAGCCCGGCCCCTCCCGGGGAAGGAAGGGAAGGACCCACTTTGCACATTCTTCCTGCGTCCTTCTCCACCCCGTGTCAGTGCAGAGGCAGATGCCCATGTTCCAGATTGAGAAACTGAGGCACAAACATCACTAGCAGGCAGAAGTCTAGCCAGGATCACAGTGGAGTCGTCTTCACTCTCATCCTGATCCTTTCCCGAACCAGATTTATCCCCGTGGTTTCAGGCAGCTGAGGGGGGTGTGGATGAACTGAGGCTGTTGGGTTTGGGAGAATGAGGACTGAGTGGGAATTAGGGACTCGGCCTGGGTCCTGCACTACTGCCAGGCACAGTTCTAGTTGTTGGGGACATAACAGTGAAAAAACAAAGTCCCTGCCCTCATGGACCTGACCTTCTAGTGGGAGAGACGAATGATAAATACACGAGCCATAAAGACAGTTGTCGGGTGTGCTTGACAGTGACTTCCCTGTGTGGAAACGGGAGTGGCTGACGATGGCAGGGCCGACAGGGCTGGGTTGAGGGTTCCTGATGTGGGACTCACATGGACAGAATTTGCATCCTGACTCTACTCCTACTCTCAGTGTGATCTGGGCTGTTTACCTGTCCGAGCCTCAGTTTCCTCCTCCGAAAA
>NW_007726320.1:646405-651315 GCF_000696425.1 Galeopterus variegatus
GTGTGTGTGTGTGTGTGTGTGTGTGTGTATGTGTGTGAATTGATTCATTCACCTTTAGTATTTTTTATTTTTTTAAAGATGACCGGTAAGGGGATCTTAACCCTTGACTTGGTGTTATCAGCACCGCACTCTCCCGAGTGAGCCACAGGCCGGCCCTGGAGATACTTATTTTATGGGGCCGTTGTGGGCTTGTGTGAGATGATATCCAGTGATGGCCACATGCCCAGAAGCTCCACACCTTCATCTGCATCTCACAATTACTGTCACATCTCTGTGTTAAAAAGTGGAGGGTGAGGCTCAGAGAAGGCAGGTGGTTTTCCCAAGGCCACACAGCAGGTCATCTCCCTGCCTCCAATCCTCTGCTGTTCCCCGACATGACAGCTGCCTCTCACCCAGCCCAGGTCCTGACCATCATCAGATGGTAAATGCTGCGGAAATGGACTAAATATAAATATGTGTTAGAAACTGAGAATCCTGTTTTTAAAGTATTTTTATTGTCTTAGGATATACAGAAGTAACGCATGCCCATTATACAAAATTCAGACCATACAGAAACTTATGGCGTCGGTGCCCCTGGGAATCCTGTTTCGACCAGACCGTCCGCAGCAAGCACTTTCTGATTTCTATCACGATACATTCATGTGGCCTGTTCTTTGGACTTTATATAAATGGAATTACACGGTGCATAATCTTATATCTAGTCTTTTACTCAACGTAATTTATTTTGAGATTCATTCACATTGTTGTAGCTGTTGTTCTTGTTTTATAATTGAATTGTATTCCATTTCATGAATACATTACAATTTATCCATTTTTTAAAAATGGACATTTGGGTTGTTTTGAGTTTTTGGTTATTGTAACTAAAACTCCTCTGAAAATTCTNTAATTTATTTTGAGATTCATTCACATTGTTGTAGCTGTTGTTCTTGTTTTATAATTGAATTGTATTCCATTTCATGAATACATTACAATTTATCCATTTTTTAAAAATGGACATTTGGGTTGTTTTGAGTTTTTGGTTATTATAACTAAAACTCCTCTGAAAATTCTTATACACATCCTTCTGTGGATAAGTTAAACCTGGATTTTAGCCCCGGGTGTGTCACTTGGGAGCTGTGAGACGTTGGACAGTAAGGTCTCTGCACCTCAGTTCCACACCTGTATGACAAGGTCAGTAAAGTCTCCTGCAGGGTTGTATAGGACCAAGTGAGGCACGGTGTGGTCAGGTGGGTGCTTGACACACCGCAGGAACCTAATCCACGGCAGTTGATCTACTGCGTCCTACCTCTGCACCGTGGCTCATATTGTACCCTCTGCACAGAACAGACCTGCCCCACTGCTGCTTGTCAAACTCTACCCCTCTTTTGAAAGGAGGCAGGCCAGGATTTCCATAAATCTGACTGCTCCCACCCTCGACTCCCAGAGAGACAGGCTCCTTCCATGATGGAAGTCTCATCCTTCCTTGTGTGCGTTTCCTCTTAGCTAGTCACTTTCTGTCTGTCTGAGTCCGGGACTCCTTGGAAAACGCTGAACAACCTGAAAACAGGGACCAAATCTGACTCCTCATGGTGCCCCCGACCCCTCACCCCCCTCGCCCTGCCACTGTGTGCCCAGCCCCTGTAGGGCAGGTGCTCAGGGCAGACATAAACTAGCAAAGTTGAAGGAAGAAGGAGTGTGGCAGGAGGTGGGGGAAGGAGCCAGGGCCTGCCGGGGGGACAGAGTGGGACCAGCCCTGCCTGTCTCTCGGAAGTTGACGATGCTGTGGCATCTTTCTCGCCCTCCCCAGGGACCTTCTTGGCAGGTGACCCTCCATCCCAATACGGCCACTCATTTCACATTGAGGATCCGTATCTGAAAGTCTACATTAGAGGCCCCCAACCTGACATGTGGCCTCTGGAAAGTCTCTGTCCTTTCTGAGCCTCAGTTTCCCCGTCTCTGCAGGGTTGCCCTGAAGGCCTTTCCAGCTCTGACTAAAGACTGTGCCCACCCTCTGCCTGCTGATGGGGGCTCCTCCAGGGGTGAGACACAGGGTAGGGGGCACACCCAGCCCACCTCCTCACGGGAACCTCTTCCCCATGGGTGAGAGGGATGCGTCACTGTGACCACGCCTTTCTGGAAAATTCCCACAGTTCAGTTCTTTCCCAGGTTCCAACTGGACGAATTGCATCCTTCTTGCTCACATCTCCTGGGATCTATTTTCGGCCCCAGTGGGTTTGATGTGGTGATGTGTGTGGGTGTTTCCTTTTAATTTGGGGTCCAGAACCGTCTGAGGCCTGGGCCAGTAATTATAAGTGCGCAGCTGTTTATGGAAACAGCTCTTGAAAAAAGTCAGTAATGAGACCTGACTGAAAATACCTCAGAAATGAAGCCTTGGCGTCCTGTTGGCAGCACTGAGATTTCTGGGTGGGAGAAGCCCCTTCAGGAAGCAGAATCGATAGGTTATCAGTTCTGTGGCTCCTTGTGGGCCTGCAGAGCCCGTGAAGACCCGGGTCTTGTTTTAGGTCTGAAGTGGGGACCCCTGGCCTTTGTGACCACTGGGACGAGCCAGACAGGCCCAGCCCATCCTCCTCCAGGGCCCTGGAGACCCTGCCCCCCACTCTCAGGAAACAGGCTGGGAAAGGAGGCAGGTCCCACAGACAGCGACAGTGGCTTCTGATAGGGACGTGACCAGCAGTGATGCCCCAGCCCAAGGGGCTGTGACAGCTGGACAGTCAGCCACTGTCCTGGGGATAAACAGCCCTTGGGAAGCACAGAGCACCCCTCTCTGGTCCCCTGGAACTCCGGGGGCTTGATGAGTGGGCTACTGGGAGTCTCTCATGTCCACCCCACATTGCTTGGTCCCTGCCATCCAGAGGGGCCACTAAACAGAGACACAAATCCCTGACACAGGGGAGGACTAGGGGGCCTTCTACCCAGGAGCTAGGCTGAGAGGGAAGAAGCCTTCAGACATGGTGGAGGGGCGACCCAGGAGAGAGCAGCTTCCACGAGGGACTCGAGGGGGAGGGTGTTTGCAGCCTGAAGGTGCAAGAGGCCGTGGGGGACAGACAGGAGCCCGCTCAAGAGGGCTGGGACACAGAGCTGAGTTTAGGCTCCTATGTGGGCCCTGTGGGGCTGGGAAGGGCCTGAGGGAGGCAGGACAGGTCAGACAGGCAGAAGGTCCTATTCTCCTAACAGCCACTCTGTGCTGGAGGAAGAGGGTGTCTTTTGAAGTCTTATTTTTTGGTCAGAAGCAAGACAGATTTAGGTCATCTAGGTGAGTCTGAATTTTATCCACAAAATTTTGAGCACAAAAATAACTGAAGCCTTTGTTGGTGTGGGCCTGATGGCCATGGTTTGGCATCTGGAGGCCTAGCCTATGAGTGGCAGGTGCAGGGCCCCACATGTGGATGGCAGCGTGGCCGGTGGAGGCGGCCTCCTGCCCACAGAAGGCCTTTCCCAGAAATGTGCAATCCAGAGGTTGTTTTCTTGTTTTGTTTTGGTTTTGGTTTTTTCTGGAGATTGTTTTATCAGAGGCTGGAGGAGAGGGCCGAGCGTTCTGTGACTGTTTATTTCCCGAGCCACAGAGAGGCAGTTCAGGAAGTAAACTCTTTGACTGCTTCCCCAGGTAGGGCTTTGGAGAGGGTGGCATTGCCCGTCCCTGACGCTGAGCCCATGCCCCAGCAGCCTGCGTGTCTCGATGGAGCTGGCTGTCAACAGTTCCTCCTGGTTACAGGAAACTCCACAGGTGCACTGTGGCTCGAGTGGCTTCCAGCTCACCTCCCAGGGACAGGGACTGTCCCAGCATTAGCAGCAATTGAACTTTGTAAAATTCTTTCTAGGGCACAGGGCTTCTTTGAATCACTGTGCTGAGTTCTCAAAGGCTGAGAACAGGATGTTTTTTACTGATGAGCTGGCCTTGCCTGTCACTCCCACCTCCTCTTGTTCACCTCAGCCCCTGACCACGAGATCCCGGCCACGCTGGCCTCCTCCAGGTTTCTCGAACACAAAGGGCCTTTGCACTTGCTGTTCACCTCTGCCTGGAAGGCTCTTCCTCCACCCGTTCACATGACTGAACTTTCTCCTTCTACAGACGTGGCTATTTCCCCCTCACTGACCAGGGTTTAGAACAATGAATAGATTCCTAGTGTTCTCCAAAGGCAGTGGTTCTCAACCAGGGGTGATTTTGCCTCTTAGGGGACATTTGGCGATATCTGGAGACATTTTTGATTGTTTCCACTGGGGAGGAAAAGAGGGGTGTTGCTGGTGTCCAGTGGGCAGAGGCCAGAGGTGCTGCTAAACATCCTACAATGTACGCGACAGCCCCCACAGCAAAGAATTATCTGGCAAAAAATGTCAGTACCGCCAAAGCTGAGAAACCTGTCCAGAGGTGACCATTGCTTGATGATGGTGATGATGACGGTGGTGATGAGCTCATGGATATTAACATAAGTGATGTGTTTCAATCTATTGTGGTTGTTATTCTTTTTGATGCTCAAATTGTCCCTTCTTTGACCATTATGAGGCCCCTTCAAGTTGGCTTCTGAGTACTTTAAGACTCTGCTAGGAGTCTCTGAGAGCTTCCTTGCTTTCTAGTTTGAGAAGATGTTCCAGGCTGAGCTTTTACATTTCCTGCCCTGGGTCGGAAATCAGCCATTTCTCCAAGAGCTCTGGAGCCTCGTGCTGGAGACAGTATTTGGGGACTGCCCCGTGGGCACCAGAGCTCCTCATTGCCCCTACTTGGCAATCATTTCTAGGCTTTTTCAGTGGACAAAGCTAGGAAATATTTATTTCCTAAGGGGAAAATAACTCTGAGTTCAAACTGATATTTCCAATTCAAATTTAGGATTATAAACTTTTACTTAAATTTCTAGGTTTTATGTTTGTATCTATTTTCTTAAATACTGAATAACTCAATCCTAACAACATTAACA
>NW_007726320.1:651613-652925 GCF_000696425.1 Galeopterus variegatus
GTACATAATTTATATATCATAGATGCAAAATTACATAAATTATTGTACATAATTTATATATAATAGCTGCAGAATCATGTTATTATGATTACTGAAAACAATTTAAGATTTATTTTTACTTTATTTTGTCCTTAAGATATCCTGCTAGGTCACCAGAGACTGGGGAGGGGAGGGGGAAAGGGAAAACAGGGAGATATTGGCCAATGGGTACAAAATTACAATTAGACGGGAGGAATAAGGCCTAGTGTTCTATGCACAGTAGGGTGACTACGGTTAACAGTGGAATTTTGTATATTACATAATTGCTAGAGGAGAGGCTTTTGAATGTTGTTGCCACCAAGAAATGATAAATGCATTGGTGATGGTTACATTAACTGTCGTGATCAGATCATTATACAGCATATGTATGCATCAAAACATCAGGTTGTACTCCATAAGCACGTGCAGTTACGATGTATCAAGTAAAATAAATAAATAGATAAATAAATAAATAAGATATCCTACTGGGGATATATAGTCAAATTACTCTGTTTTAAAATTCACTTGAAATAATTCCTGATTTTGTGGTTAAGCCACCAACTCAATACACAGTTAGTTCATTTGCTTTACTTTGCATTTTATTTTTAGATATTGCTCTTTGTTTTTGCATTTTGAAATTATTTTGCTTCATACTTACATGAAATCTTTACAAAGCAAGGAATATTCAGAGAAATCTAGCTTCCGTCTTCATCCCCTTCGCTCTGTCTCTGTTCCCTTCCTCCCCCAAAAGGTAACTATTTTTTAATTAGTTTATCAGTTTGTAGTCTATCTCTCCATTTAAAAAGTAGAATTATGTATGCGAGGGTACTTCAAAAAATTTGTGGGAAAATTGAGTTAAAAGATAATATGAATCCTTCCATGAACTTTTTGAAGACCCCTCATATAAATGTGTATTAGTCCGTTTCTGTTGCTTGTAACAAAATACCTGGAACTGGGTAATTTATAAAGAAACAGTATTTATTGCTTATAGTTTGAGAGGCTGGGAAGTCCAAAGTCCAGGGAACACATCTGGTGAGGGTCTCCTGTGTTGGTGGCTTTACAGCAATGTTGGGGTCTCAGGTGGCAGAAAATGGAGGAGCAGAGAGAGAGAGTCTCATGTGCTCTCCTTTTAAAGCCCTCAGAACCACACCCAGGACCGCCATTATTAATGCATTCACTATGGCATGGTCCTCACAATCTAATCACTTCTTCAAGGCCCCACCTTTCAATTACCATTATAGGATTTCCCACCCTCTTAACACTGTCACAGTGCAAACCAAGCCTCCAATACCTG
>NW_007726320.1:653199-657095 GCF_000696425.1 Galeopterus variegatus
TCCGATCTGTGAAATCAAAACAAGTTATCTAGTTCAGGGTACAATGGTGGGACAAACATAGTCTACATGTTCCCGTTCCAAAAGGGAGAAATTGGCCAAAGAAAGGGGTAACAGGCCCTAAGCAAGTCTGAAACCTGGCAGGGCAGGCGTTAAATCTTACAGCTGAAATATCCTGTACCTTGATCCATGTTTGATGTTCTCTGCACGCTGGTGTGGTGGTTGTGTCCCCAAGTCCTTGGGCAGCTCTGCTTCTAGGGCTTTCCTGGCCTGAGGCCATGCTTCAGCTCTTGCAGGCTGGCATTGCACACAAGTAGCTCTACAGATACCTTGGTGGGATCTCTCTGCCCCAACTCTGACCCCACATTTCCTCTTGGCATCTCTCTAGTGAAGACTCTATGCAGTGAATCTGCCCCTGCGGCAGATCTCTTCCTGGGACCCCAGGTTTTCCCACTCATACTTTGAAATTGGGGTGGAGGCCCCCAAGCCTTCAGAGCTCTGGCATTCTGTGAGCCTGCAGACCTAACACCATGTGGATGCCACCAAGGCTTCTGGCTTGTATTTTTCAAAACTGTGGGTTCAGGGCCGGCCCGGCGGCACACTGCTACAGTGCACCGCTTGGGAGCGCGGCAGCACTCCCGCCAAGGGTTCGGATCCCACATACAGACCGGTTCCCGCTCACTGGCTGAACGAGGGGCAGGCGCGGCACCGAGGGTTGTGATCCCGTTGCCGGTCCCGGTCCGGTTCGGGCGTGACACTGAGGGTTGCGGTCCGTTGCTGGACACGAAAAAAGACAAAAAGGAAAAAAAAACAAAAAACTGTGGGTTCAGCCTCACCTGGGACCAATTTAGCTACAGCTGGAGCAGCCAAAGAAGCCGGGATGCTGGTGTGGGGAGCAGCATCCTGAGGTGGTCCTGGGCAGGTGGCCCTGGGCAGCAAGCCCATGAAGGGCACCTCAGGCCTGTTCCCTGAGACCATTCTGTCTCCCTAGGTCTCTGGGCCTGTAATGGAAGACACCGCCCCAAGATCTCTGAAACGTCTTCAAGGCCTTTTCGTTTTCTCTCGGTAATCCCTTTCTCTGTACTAATCTCCTTAGCAGACAATCGCTGGGCTACACCATGGAATTGTTCTCCTTAACCGTCTTCTCTACCACATGGCCAGGCTGCAAATTTTCCAAATCCTGATGCTCTGCTTTCCTTTTAATTATAAATCCTGGCTTTACATCATGCCTTTGCTGCCGTAACTCAGCGTAGGCTGTTGCAAGTAGCCATGTGGCTTCCTGAATGCTTTGCTGTTTAGAAATTCCTTCTGCCAAGTAACCTGGTTCAGCATCTTTAAGTTCCACATTTCATAAAACTTTTGGGCATGAACAGAACGCAGCCAAGTTCCTTGCCAGTTCATAGCAAGGGTGATCTTTGCCCCAGTTTCCAATAAGTCCCTTCTCATTTACATCTGAGACTTCCTTAAAATGGTCTTTATAGTCCGTATTTCTATCGGTATTCTGGTCGCCACCACTTACCCAGTCTCTAAGAAGTTACAAACTTTCCTCACCAGCATCAAGGCTTTTTCTAGCCCACTCCTTCAAATTCTTCCAGCCTTTCCTCAACACATAGTTCCAAAGCCACTTCCACATTTTCAAGTATCTGTTAAAAGCAACACCCCACTTCTCTGGTGCCAGTTTTCTGTATTAGTCCCTTTCTACATGTATATGTATGTATGAGGTACATGCATATTTGTAGTATTTATATTTTCACCCTTTCTTAGATAAAAGGTATATTATGTGTACCATTCACTTTGCTTCCTTTAAAAATAATAATATCTCCTGGAGAGCATTCTATTGCATGAAGAATGCACCATAGTTCATTCAACTCATTCCTATTGATGGACATTTTTGTTGTTTCTGTTCTTTTGCTAATAAATTACAAACTTGTGCTGTAATGTGTGAATCTATGCATTGCACTAAAAAGGAAAACAAATTGTGCTGTAACAAATAGTCTTGTACATGCAATTTTTTTGTATTTTTGTGAATATGTCTTTGGGACATTTTCTTAGAAGTGGTATTTCTGGGTCAATGCATGCATAATTTTTTTACAGTACTGCCTGATTCCCCACCATAGGGATTGTACTATCTTGTATTCCTGACAGCAATGCATGAGAGTGTTCAGGTCTGATCTTAGAGTGTCTTCTCACATCTAAAGTAACCCTACACTGGACTGGAATCAGAGGTATCAGTATCAGCCCAGATTTTAAAAACAAATTCATCTAAATAAACAGATACATAAATATAGATGTGTGTTTGTGCATGGGTTAGTACACACACATGTATATTTCCCAGCTCTGTCCACTAGAAAGCAATGACACTCCAATAGTAACGAGCACACCCAGTACCCAGATCTTGGTTTCTAAATACTTCACCAATAAAAAGAACCAGAACTCCTTGGAGAAATGGCTGATCCCAGGGGTGGGGAATGGGAAATCACAAGATGAGCCTAGAGCATCTCGTGGTGCCAATTAGAAAGTACTTGAAAAAAGGTTGAGGGCTGGCCCGGTGGCACACTGGAGAGTGTGCCGCTTGGGAGCGCGGCGGCGCTCCCGACGAGGGTTCGGATCTCATGTGGAGACTGGTTCCCGCTCACTGGCTGAGCGCGGTGTTGGTGCAACACCAAGGGTTGCGATCCCATTACTGGTCAGTAAAAAAGACAAAAAGGAAAAAAAAAAGAAAAAAGGTTGAAGGAGGGAGGGCGTGTCAAAAGGACATTGAGCCACCACAGGAAGGGCCCCAGACTCCTAAGCCAGGGTCGATGGGGGGCCGAGGGCCAAGCCCCTCCAACACCCACAAACAGCCCAGTGATGACCACCGAGCTGCTGCTGGAAGCCCCCCTGGTCTCCTGAGCCAGGGCAGTGGGGGGCTGAGAGCTTGAGCCACACTCCCCTGATATCTGCATCCAGCCCAGCTATGACTGAGCCACCACTGGAAGACCCTGGTCTCCCCTGAAGGAATGAGTGGGGTGCCATGGGCCTCAACCACACCCCCCTCCATCCTTCTCCCCCCAATTTCCTTCCCCTTCTCCTCTCCCTCCCCCAACTGCTCTGCAACAACTTCTTAGAATGTAAAAATAAATTAATAAATACAAAGATTCACTAATGGATGCTAAAATTAGTGAGCACAAGTTTGAGGAGAAGCAGGATATGTGCATAACCTCAAAGTATCTCCCCGTGGTATTTATTATATACAAAAGGAAAAGTAGTGACATTACAGTGGAGAAACCTGGCAGAGGCCACCGTAACCCAGGAATCAAAGCTAACATCACTAGTGATAAGNGGAGAAACCTGGCAGAGGCCACCGTAACCCAGGAATCAAAGCTAACATCACTAGTGATAAGACTTACTGACATTATGTTGTCCAGTTTGATTCTAAGAAGGGCACACAATTCTGTGGTATTCTCCAAAATCCAGAACTTCAGTCTAACCCTGAGAAAACACCAGGTAAACCCAGACGGAGGGACAGGCTACAGAACAACGGACCTGCGCTCTTCGAAAGTGTTGAGGCCGTGAAAAACCAGAAAAGATTTAGCAATTGTTACCGATCAGAGGAGCCCAAAGAGAAATGACAACTAAATGCAACGTGGGGTCCTGGATTGAATCCTCAAACAGAAAAAGGACATTGGTAGAAAAACTGGTGAAACTCAAGAAAAATCTGTAGTTAGGTAATAATATTATACCAACGTCAACTTCCTAGTTTTCTTAGTTGTACTATAGATTGGTTATGTAAGATGTTATCATGAAAGGACACTTTCAGGGGAACAATACATGGGAAGTGTCTATACTATTCTTGCAACTTTTCTCTAAATCGAAATAATCTAAAATGAAGTTTAAAACATAAATAAAGCGCCCCCCCC
>NW_007726320.1:659204-660677 GCF_000696425.1 Galeopterus variegatus
AGGCACCTTGAAGCCGTCCACATGTCTCAGTTGAACTGATGTATTTTCATGTTATAATTTCCCTCATTGCATACTTTTATTTAGAGAAAGAAAACTGAATGTCTCCCTTTCCCCCCCATGGCTTTTGAGTTTCAGACATGGCCTCCTGAGTGCCCTGGCTGGATGTTAGCACTTAGATACTTCAATTAAGTTAGGGAATTAGAGGTCAGCACCCCTCCCCACCTCCTAAGGAATGGCTACCACTCCCGTCCCATAGTCCCTGCCCTGTTATGGCCCTTTGGGGGAAGGACACCAGCATCCCCACTTCACAGATGAGGAGACAGAAGCCACACAGGGGAAGTGCCTGGTCCCTGGCAGGGTCGGGGCTGGGGCCAGAAGCCCCAGCTACTGGCTGAAGCATGTACACTTCTCAATGCTATCTTAGTGGTTAAGGCAGGGACAGCCTGCCCAAGAGCCACCATAGGGGAAAATCCAGGCCCCAAGCAATGCTATTCCTCAACACCAGCTTTTGAGAAATATCTTTCCTAATCCAAAGGAGCGACCACTGTGCAGCTGTAGATCCACACAGTTCCAGCAAAGGAAGGGGCACTGCCTTTGGCCAGTTACGGTAATGTCTATTTTAATGCTGCACCCCAGGAAGTTTTATCAATTTCCGATGGCAATCATTATTTTCCTAAAAATTTCCCAACTTCTTGTGTTTGCCAGGAACAGCCAGGGCAGGCAGTTTCCTGTGCTGGAATTCCTGGGTGGTTTATCAATTTCACAAACCCACAAGAGGGAAGTATGGAACTGGGGTCAGTTCAGTTGAGCAAGACGCTTGAGCCAGTGTGTGTGGGCCTCCCAGGGCAGCGGTGGGGGGAGGCCGCAGAGCTGGGTGACTGCACAGAGTTGGCATGTTTGTGGGTTGTTCCTTCAGTCCCCAGGCCCAACAGGAAATCAGCATCTGGCCTGTGGACAGTGATTCCAAGTGATCCCCAGGACCCACCTGTTACCCCCACTGTGCCCTGGGGCAGATGTGCATAATGATGCTTTGGAAGAGGTTTGGAGAAGGAGTGACTGGGCAGCTCCTTCACTGTCTGTCCCACACCCTGTGACAGCCAACAGCATGGGCCTATTTCATCCTACGAATCAGAGATTCTTACAATAGAGGTGGTGTGTGCAGTACAGAATTGTCACCAAAGCTGTGAGTGTGTCTGTAGAGCAGAGGGCACACGTGTGTAGGTATTCATGACACCAGCATCATTCAGCAAAGGTCCAGGACCTTGCCCTCAACATGCTCTGCTGTGGGGGAGGAACCTGGACTGGCTCTGTGTCCTGCTACGTCTGCAGCAGCCTGGTTCTCAGGTGGTCACTAGCTGTGTGCCAGCACCCTCAGGAGCTGTGGGACCATGCACGTTCCGTTTCCCCCCCTCCCTGGTCTGGGGATGAGAAGCCCACCAGCTCCTGCCCACACACATCTGGCCCTGGCCCTGC
>NW_007726320.1:662117-662743 GCF_000696425.1 Galeopterus variegatus
GCACACCCAGCTCTGCCCACTCGTTGTGACTGCCCGACTCCTGCTTTGTCTTCCAGTGGAACGCGACCGGACCCTGGGCCACCAGGAGCCCTACTGGAAGGAGTTCCGCTTTGACCTGACCCAGATCCCGACAGGGGAGGCGGTCACAGCTGCTGAGTTCCGGATCTATAAGGTGCCCAGCACCTGCCCACTCAACAGGACCCTCCACGTCAGCATGTTCGAGGTGGTCCAAGAGCACTCCAACAGGTGACTTCCCCTCGGCCAGGTGCCTGCCCCACCTCATGGTGTCACGGTCAAGGCTCAGGCCCCCAGCCCCCGAGGGGGTGTGAATTCTCCAGAGGAGGAGAGGGGAGCTTCCTGGGAGAACAGCCTCAGAGACGAGGAAAGATGCTTGGCCTGAGGCCTCTCGGCACTGGTGGAGAGCCCAAGTGACAGTCCTAGCTTCAAGTCCCTGCCTTGCCATCCTGGCTGTGGGACCTTGGATGGGTCAGTGAGCCTCTGAGCCTCAGTTTCCCCATCTAGATACAGGTGCAGTAATGCCTGTGTGGGTTGACTCAGTGAGATGAGGCCCAGCAGGACCCAGCCCAGAGCCAGGGCGGGCAGATGCACCAGCGAAAGGACATAGG
>NW_007726320.1:663835-666475 GCF_000696425.1 Galeopterus variegatus
CGCAGTAGCGTGAAATGTCAATATTTCCCAGGAACGTCCCCAGGCAGGCGCCAGGAACACGCAGGCAGCTGTATGGCCCTCAGGTAATTGTTCTTTCGTGTCCACAGGGAGTCTGACTTGTTCTTTTTGGATCTTCAGACGCTCCGAGCTGGGGACGAGGGCTGGCTGGTGCTGGACGTCACCGCAGCCAGTGACCGCTGGTTGTTGAGCCATAACAAGGACCTGACACTCCGCCTCTATGTGGAAACCGAGGATGGTGAGGCTCAGGGGCTCAGGGGCTCTGGCAGCGGTGGCGGTGGTCTCACCTGGCCGGGGTGCCCTGCCTTTCTCTGCTGCTCTCACTGTGAGGCTCAGTGAGGTGGAGAGGGAGGCCCTGCACGTGGGAGGCTCCCTCCTCTCCTTCTGCAGAAGCGACATTGAGCTGCTAAGAGAGTGAGGCCTCTTCTTCCTTCCCCGAGAACTGGGCAGTTCTTCCCGTGGAGCAGCCTCTCCATCGGGACTTTCTGCAGGAGGAAGGGTCGCACCCTCAGGCTCGAGTCCAAGGGGCCTGGGTTTGAATCCCTGCTCCGAGAGCCCTGACTCAGTGACCTGGGCAGTTGCTTATCTCCGCAAGCCTCCGTTTCCTCATCTACAGAATGAGGATTCACTCATTCATTCACTGCATGGGCGTTTGGGGGAGACCCTCCTTTATACAGGCAGTGGGGACAGAAAGGCCGAAGGTGGGCGCAATGGCGTGTTTGAGGTCGAGCATGAGGGCCACCCTGGTGGGGCAGAGCAGGCGAGGAGAGAGGCTGAGAGAGGTCGGCAGAAGTCACTCTCAGTTAGGGTAAACCAGGGCAAGGTGTTTGGAGTTTTTAGGGCATTTTATTTAATAGCAATGGAGGATGACAGGATCCGATTCAGGTTTTTGAAATGAACCCTCTGAGCTACTCTCCCCTCAAGGAGGTGGAGCAGAATTCCCCACCCCTTCCATGTGGGATTCTCAGTAACTCACTTCCCGAAAGTACAGTGTGGACAGGGGTGGGGAAGTCACGTTCCAGCAGAGAAAGCTGACAAGCATGACCTCAGCCCGGTGCTGAAGGCTCACACCAGTGATCAGTCCTGTCGGGGGTGACATGAGGTGATGGGAACGACACCTCGCCTCGGTGGTCTGCCTCCCCTAGCCCCACGGCCCCAGTCCCACCGTGAGCAAAGCATCGGACCAACCCAAAGCGCAGGCGGTTCTACAAATACCTGACAAGTCCTGCTCAAAGCCGTCAAGGTCATCAAAGACAAGTAACTCTCAGAAATTGTAACAACCTAGAGGAGCCGAAGGAGTCGTGACATCTAATGCAGTAGGGTGTCCTGGATGGGGTCCTAGAGCACAAAGGACACAGGGGAAAACTGATGAAATCCAAATAAACTCTGGTATTTGCCTCATAACAAGTTAGACACCACTGTTGGTTCTTCAGCTGTGACAAAGGTGCCACAGTGATATTAAATGTTAGCACTTCCCAGGGGAAGCTGCGTCTGGGTAGGTGGGAACTCCCTGTACTGTCTTTGTAATTTTTCTGTTAATCTCAACTGTTGTAAAACTGAAACTTTAGTGTATGTATAAAATAAAGACCCCCTGACTTCAGTGGGGAGAGCGACGTGGTGGACAAATGAGTCAGA
Organism: Galeopterus variegatus; assembly: GCF_000696425.1. Lineage (NCBI taxonomy): Eukaryota > Metazoa > Chordata > Mammalia > Dermoptera > Cynocephalidae > Galeopterus > Galeopterus variegatus. Next base: position 665,489 of record NW_007726320.1, read on the forward strand.
GAGACCCGTCGGAGCCCAGCGTGGTCCTGGTGAGCGCTGTGGGCAGCGGACATTGACTTCAGTGGGGAGAGCGACGTGGTGGACAAATGAGTCAGAGAGACCCGTCGGAGCCCAGGGTGGTCCTGGTGAGCGCTGTGGGCAGCGGACATGGAGAAGGGAGGGTGGGAGAGGGGGGAGAGGGGTGTGCCGCGGGCTGGCTTGGTCAGGATGTACTTACAGCTAGTGAGCAGGCGAGGGGAAGGGGGACCAGGGGTGACACGTGCAAAGAACCAGTGCATTGTTTTAGATGTATTTCTTTGTTTTTTTTTTTTTGCCCGAGTTGGGGGAAAACAGGAAGGGCGGGTTGGAGGTAAGCACTCAAGAGCTGTCTTTCGACTGGGATGTTTATGAGACCCTGGGATAGTATTGAGACCCCTGGTGCTTATGGAAATGCTATTCCAGGGACAGGTGAGTGTGGAGACACAGGTGTGGGAAGCACTGGAATGTGAGTGGATTTAAAGCCACGGAAGTGGGTCAGGTCACCCGGGGAAGGAGTGTGGCGATGGGGAAGCAAGGATGCAGGCCCAGAGCCCTGGGGCCTCCAGCATCCAGAGGCCTGCCAAGGAGGGGCCACAGGAGACCAAGAGGGACCAGCCAGGGAGGGGGCAGGAAACCTGGAGAGCAAGGTGACCCAGAGTATTTCCAGAGGCAGGAAGTCCACTTCCGTGTCCTGCTGTGAGAGCTGAACGCAAGGATAGAGAAGTGACCAGAGGACTGAGTCATATGGAGGTTGCTGATGGCCAAGAGCTCAGTGGAGTGTGGGGACAAAGTCTGATGGGGGAGGTGGAGGGAGACAGGCAGAGAGCTCTTTTCAGACCTGTGCTGAGGAAGGGAGCAGAGAAGTGGGGAGGTGGCTGGAGAGAAATGGGGACAAGGGAGGGTCTCTACAGGGTAGGAGACACCCGAGCACTTCTGTGAGCTGATGGAGCGATTCGGTGGGGAGGGAAG
>NW_007726320.1:666587-668127 GCF_000696425.1 Galeopterus variegatus
TAAAATAAAGACCCCCTGACTTCAGTGGGGAGAGCGACGTGGTGGACAAATGAGTCAGAGAGACCCGTCGGAGCCCAGGGTGGTCCTGGTGAGCGCTGTGGGCAGCGGACATGGAGAAGGGAGGGTGGGAGAGGGGAGAGAGGGGTGTGCCGCGGGCTGGCTTGGTCAGGATGTACTTACAGCTAGTGAGCAGGCGAGGGGAAGGGGGACCAGGGGTGACACGTGCAAAGAACCAGTGCATTGTTTTAGATGTATTTCTTTGTTTTTTTTTTTTTGCCCGGGTTGGGGGAAAACAGGAAGGGCGGGTTGGAGGTAAGCACTCAAGAGCTGTCTTTCGACTGGGATGTTTATGAGACCCTGGGATAGTATTGAGACCCCTGGTGCTTATGGAAATGCTATTCCAGGGACAGGTGAGTGTGGAGACACAGGTGTGGGAAGCACTGGAATGTGAGTGGATTTAAAGCCACGGAAGTGGGTCAGGTCACCCGGGGAAGGAGTGTGGCGATGGAGAAGCAAGGACGCGGGCGCAGAGCCCTGGGGCCTCCAGCATCCAGAGGCCTGCCAAGGAGGGGCCACAGGAGACCAAGAGGGACCAGCCAGGGAGGGGGCAGGAAACCTGGAGAGCAAGGTGACCCAGAGTATTTCCAGAGGCAGGAAGTCCACTTCTGTGTCCTGCTGTGAGAGCTGAACGCAAGGATAGAGAAGTGACCAGAGGACTGAGTCACATGGAGCTCAGTGGAGTGTGGGGACAAAGTCTGATGGGGGAGGTGGAGGGAGACAGGCAGAGAGCTCTTTCCAGACCTGTGCTGAGGCAGGGAGCAGAGAAGTGGGGAGGTGGCTGGAGAGAAATGGGGACAAGGGAGGTTCTCTGCAGCGTAGGAGACACCTGAGCACCTCTGTGAGCTGATGGGACGATTCGGTGGGGAGGGAAGAAAAGTGCAAAATCCCGGACAAGTTCCAGGGGATGCAGAGGGTGGGGGTGGGGGGGTGGGGAGGGAGGGGCGGCCTCCTTAGGAGCAGGGACCCTTCCTGATGGCTGTGTGGGACAATGTGTCCCTGTTGTCACAATGAGGGGTGAACCTAAGCTTTTCTCAGGTGCAGGGGGGCAGGCGGTCACTCTCTGGCTTGTCAAGGGGGTTCACAAGGGCGGGCACCTGGCACAGAGTGCTCAGTGAGGGGTGGCTGTCACCTTCTCAGCGTCATCACCATCACAGTCACCCTGTAGGGCCTGTTCGTTGGATACTTGGCGTCTCTGGGGAAGCTCTGGAGGGTTTTAAGTTTCTGTCTGAGGAGTCACCCTGCAGGCAGGGGCAGGAGGGATTGCAGTCGGCGCCCCCAGGTGGAGCCTGTCCTCAGCTCTGCGCGTCGCCTGGGCCTCTGCCGTGGGTATGTGGCAGCGCCGGGAGGCTGGGCCGAGTCTCCTACCTGCGACACCGACTGGTGGGTAAGGGCAGCCCAGCTCGGAGCACGACCCCATGCGGCGCGTCGCGGCCGCGGGCGCCCTCCCTGCTCTGCGACGCGGCGGCGGCTGCCGGGCGCG
>NW_007726320.1:669127-672926 GCF_000696425.1 Galeopterus variegatus
TGTCCACGCGCCAGATTCTGCACGGACCCGGTGGAGACGGTGAGGGACATCTCTGACGGGGCGACCCTCCTGGCCGGGGGCGCCGGGGTGCCCGCCCTGCACACGCCCACCGGCCGCGGCTCCTGGTGCAGGCGGGGGGCGTCCCCGTCAGGTACCCCCGGACGGCCACCGCGCCGTCATCAGCGAGCCCAGGGAGGTGCGGGAGGCCGACAAGGAGCACCCCCTCCCGGAGCGCCCTCAGGGCCGACTTGGCCCCGTCGGAGGCTGCAAGGCCGAGGGCCAGTAACGTCGCCTTCAGGAGACGCGCCAGGAGCTTGAACGTGCCCGTGCGCAGAGCTGCGGACGTCACGCTGCGGGAGGGGGTGGGCCTCGTGGACGTGGGCACCTTTGGCTCAGAACATCCACGTTCCCAATATGTATGTAGATCGCGTGATAAAGGGGCAAAAATATGAGAAGAGAATCGAGCGTTTGTCGATCCGGAAAGAAGAGGACGAAAAAGCCACTGAGGGAGACGACGAAGGACACGGGTCATCAAACGGGCCGCTCTTGAGCTTGAGGACGGCATGTCTGTCGATCTGGGCACAGGAGTCCCTGTGCTGGGCGCCACCTCATCAGCCCAAGCATGACTGTCCACCTTCACAGTGAAAACGGTGTCCTGGGCTTGGGCCGTTTCCCTTGAAGGCCGAGTGGACGCGGATGTCATCGACGCGGGCAAGCGGACGGTCACGGTGCTTCCCGGGGGCTCTTTTTCCTCCAGCGATGACTCCTTTGCCATGATCCGAGGGGGACACATCCAGGTCACCATACTGGGAGTCTCCAAATACGGTGACCTGGCCAACTGGATGATACCCGGGAAGAAGGTGAAACCAATTGGCGGTGCCATGGATTTGGCGTCCAGTCTCAAGACCAGAGTGGCGGTCACCTTGGAGCACTGCACGAAGCAAAATACCCCCAAGATCCTGGACAGCTGCGCCAGGCCGTGTTTGACGTGCACAGCAGGAGGGGGATGACGCTGATTGAGCTCTGGGAGGGCCTGACGGTGGACGACATCAAGAGCAGCACGGGCCGTGCCTTCGCCGTGTCCCCGAACCTCAGGCCCATGCAGCAGGTGGCGCCCTGACGCCAAAGCAGCCCTGGGCCGGGAGCGGGGCTTTCCGTGGACGCCCAGAGCCTCCCCCAGAGGAAGCGGGTGATCGGGTGAACACGGCTCTCAGCGCTGTCACTGGTTTGCTGCTGGCGTCTGGGACTTTCGACCGCTGGATAGACTGTGTGCTCTCAAGAGGGATGTGACCTTANTGCTGAGGAAGGGAGCAGAGAAGTGGGGAGGTGGCTGGAGAGAAATGGGGACAAGGGAGGGTCTCTCCAGGGTAGGAGACACCCGAGCACTTCTGTGAGCTGATGGAGCGATTCGGTGGGGAGGGAAGAAAACTGCAAAATCCCGGACAAGTTCCAGGGGATGCAGAGGACTTGGGGGGAGGGGCGGCCTCTTTAGGAGCAGGGACCCTTCCTGATGGCTGTATGGGACAGTGTGTCCCTGTTGTCACAATGAGGGGTGAATCTGAGCTTTTCTCAGGTGCAGGGGGGCAGGCAGTCACTCTCTGGCTTGTCAAGGGGGTTCACAAGGGCGGGCACCTGGCACAGAGTGCTGAGGGGTGGCTGTCACCTTCTCAGCGTCATCACCATCACAGTCACCCTGTAGGGCCTGTTCGTTGGATACTTGGCCTCTCTGGGGAAGCTCTGGAGGGTTTTAAGTTTCTGTCTCGGGGGGCGTCCCCGTCAGGTACCCCCGGACGGCCACCGCGCCGTCATCAGCGAGCCCAGGGAGGTGCGGGAGGCCGACAAGGAGCACCCCCTCCCGGAGCGCCCTCAGGGCCGACTCGGCCCCGTCGGAGGCTGCAAGGCCGAGGGCCGGCAAAGTCGCCTTCAGGAGACGCGCCAGGAGCTCGAACGTGCCTGTGCGCAGAGCTGCGGACGTCACGCTGCGGGAGGGGGTGGGCCTCGTGGACGTGGGCACCTTTGGCTCAGAACATCCACGTTCCCAATATGTATGTAGATCGCGTGATAAAGGGGTAAAAATATGAGAAGAGAATCGAGCGTTTGACGATCCGGAAAGAAGAGGACGAAAAAGCCACTGCGGGAGACGACGAAGGACGCGGGTCATCAAACGGGCCGCTCTTGAGCTTGAGGACGGCATGTCTGTCGATCTGGGCACAGGAGTCCCTGTGCTGGGCGCCACCTCATCAGCCCAAGCATGACTGTCCACCTTCACAGTGAAAACGGTGTCCTGGGCTTGGGCCGTTTCCCTTGAAGGCCGAGTGGACGCGGATGTCGTGGACGCGGATGTCATCGATGCGGGCAAGCGGACGGTCACGGTGCTTCCCGGGGGCTCTTTTTACTCCAGCTATGACTCCTTTGCCATGATCCGAGGGGGACACATCCAGGTCACCATACTGGGAGCCATGCGAGTCTCCAAATACGGTGACCTGGCCAACTGGATGATACCCGGGAAGAAGGTGAAACCAATTGGCGGTGCCATGGATTTGGCGTCCAGTCTCAAGACCAGAGTGGCGGTCACCATGGAGCACTGCACGAAGCAAAATACACCCAAGATCCTGGACAGCTGCTCCAGGCCGTGTTTGACGTGCACAGCAGGAGGGGGCTGACGCTGATTGAGCTCTGGGAGGGCCTGACGGTGGACGACATCAAGAGCAGCACGGGCCATGCCTTCGCCGTGTCCCCGAACCTCAGGCCCATGCAGCAGGTGGCGCCCTGACGCCAAAGCAGCCCTGGGCCCGGAGCGGGGCTTTCCGTGGACGCCCAGCGCCTCCCCCAGAGGAAGCGGGTGATCGGGTGGTAACACGGCTCTCAGCGCTGTCGCTGGTTTGCTGTTGGCGTCTGGGACTTTCCACCGCTGGATAGACTGTGTGCTCTCAAGAGGGATGTGACCTTAATTAAAAACAAAGGGAAAGCAGGTGAGCGCCTCTGTGTGCTCTGTGAAGTCTGCACAGCTCTCTGCTGCGGTCACTGAGGACGGATGCCCTCTTCATGCTCTGTGACGGTTACATTAAGTTATGTGCGGCTGGAGAGGGTCCCATAGCAGGGTTTCATTCAAGCACCTTCCCTCATAAGTGACTCTCGAAATGCAGACAAAAAGCGATGAGGGAGAAGATAACTCCCCCAGACTATACCTAAGGCACCATTTTACTACTGCCATGAAAAATGTATGAGCAGAAATGTGCATCTGTGATCGGTAGAAACGCCGTCTTCATGAAAGGTGTCCCTTTAGCCCCTCAGACTATTCCTCTGGGGCCTTGCATTTTGTCCCTAAATTTCGTTTCCCTGCAGCCTCCCCTCCTCCTCCCGCACTTCTCCTCCTGGTAGCTGAATAGACGTCCCCAGAAGGAAAGTGGGACTGTCTCTGTGGGCTGGGACCTGCTACTGGAAGAGATGGAAGGGGGAGAGACAGTTGGTGCAGACCTGCCACCGGGAAGGTTCCTCCATAAATGAACGGTCAGGTCCATCTGCAAGTCACTCAAGGCCCATCGCAGCAGGAGTTCTAGAAACCTAACCCATGCACTCCATGAGTTTTCTCCTCCCATGTGGTCGTGTCCTGCATCATCCAGAGCAGGCACTTAGCTCCTTCTCCCAAACTGTCCTGTCGTGAAATCCTCCCTCGTAACCCGGGAGGGGTTGGATTTATAGTCTCAAAAACTAAAATGAAGGGCCGGCCCGGTGGCACACTGCTACAGTGCACCGCTTGTGAGCGCGGTGGCGCTCCTGCCGAGGGTTCGGATCCCAC
>NW_007726320.1:673926-680699 GCF_000696425.1 Galeopterus variegatus
AGGGTTCGGATCCCACATACAGACCGGTTCCCGCTCACTGGCTGAGCGAGGTGTGGGAGCAACACCGAGGGTTGCGATCCGTTGCCGGACACGAACAAAGACAAAAAGGAAAAAAAAAAAAAAACTAAAATGAAAAAAAAGTGTGTGTGTGTAGGTCAGAGTACTAAATTCTAGCAGGTCAAGGACAGCCATTCTAACAGGCCCCATGGAAGGGCCAGATCCTGGCATGGAGAGATGGGGAGGGAGAGACAGAGAGGGCAGCCTGGGGTGTGGGGGAGTGGCCAGGGACCAAGGCCAGGTGGGGGTGGGATAGAACATCATTGGGTAACAGTGGGGTCCCCTTTGGGCCTTTGGGGAGGACATGTGATCTGCTGTAGGTGTTAGGAGGTTTTCTAGACACTGCATGGAACAGACAGAGCTTTCTAGGAGCTGACAATTGACCTGGCTGTTAGGAGAGTAGAAAGAAGGAACCACTTGAGTCTCGCATTCTCATGTGACCTATTTGAAGAACTAAGGCACAAAAACAGGCCTGGTCCACGGCTGGGATCCCCTCAAGTGTTTCCACTAGGCCCACCAGGCCCCTTCATTATCCTTTAGTGTGGTGCCCAGGTCACTTGCCCACTGAGTCTGAGGTGTGACAGGGGCTGCCGGGAAGGTCCACTGGCACCCAGAGCAGAAAGAAGCCTTTGGGAGGGAGGGGCAAGGTTGGGCCTGGCACGGTTGGGGAGGGATGAAGTAGGGCTTGACTACCTGCCCTAGATCTGATTAGCACAGGTGAGCCACCAGCAGTCTGCTCCTGCTGGGGCAGGCTCAGAAATGGGGAGGCCAGAGGCCCCGAGGAGCTGCCTTTTCCATCCAGGCCCATAGGGGAAGGCCACAGGGCACCCCACAGCTTGGGCTTGCCCACATGTACCCCGTCAACTGCAAAGGGGACGGAAGGCCTGCCAGCACTCTCACAAGGTTAGGGCAGAGGCAGCGACCTTGGGCCCAGAGGCTCTTGAAGCCCCCACCTGCCTTTCTGGTAAGGGTCTGCCTGCAGCTGGGCAGCCTATGGGCCCGCCACCAGGACTCCCAGGCCTTCCCTGCAACCAGCTGGAGCCCAGGGTCCTGCCCAAGGATGGTTGAGGAAAAAGCAGAGGAGGTGAAAAGGGGCTCTGGAAGGGGGGGGTTCTGCAGGCTCTGGATGAAGACCACATGTCATCCTCCCTCTCCCTGCAGCCAGACCTCTGCAGTTTGCTGGGGAATGGCATGAACATCCTGGCTCTGTTGCACCTCGCTCTGACCTTGAACAGTTGCTGCTCTCTCTGCTTCTGTAAAATGGGAACCCAGGACTAGGTGCTTCCCGGGTCCTCAGTCAGGCTCCCCTGGCCCATGAGAGCCCATGATGGGGTCCCCAGTACCCAAGCTAGGCTGGCTCAGTGGAGCTCTGCCAAGGTTTGTTGGGTAACCGATCTAATATGTCATTGTGCTCTGTATGCAGGAGACAACCCCCATAAGACCCTTGTATGCAGTTGCACAAAAGAAAAGCAAGTAGTGGACAAAGCCTGGAGGACTGATGGCCTCCCTGGCCCCACTACAGCCAGGGCTTCCCAGGGACTTGTAGGACAGAATAACGGCACATGCAGGCCTGGAGGGCTGCCTGGGGTCCAAGGCCATCCCCAGGTGTCAGCCAGTCCTGGGATTTTCTCCTCCAGTGCCTGGCATTGGTGCCCATCGCCTCCCCACTCATGGGTGCTCCATTCTCTCCCCATTGTGACCCTGCTCCCCCATGGCCCCGCCTCCTCCTGTGGCCCCGCCCCCATAGCCCTAACTCTCCAGAATGGCTGTCTGGGTCTTGCAGCGTCAGCACCTGTAGCTCACAACATCCCTGTCTCAGCAGCTTCTGTCCACAGTCCTGAGAGGGAGCCTCACCCGGAACATTTGATTGTGGCAGGCTATGTCACAGGTCAAAGGTTTTTCAACTAGTTGTGGCCAGTGGACACCTGGTCTTAGACACAGCTGCTTAAGGGCTGACCTTTGAGTGGGGCTGTGGGTGGGGCAGGTAATGCCCTTGACCTGCACTGTATTGTAGAGAGCCACCTTAGACCTGTGAATGGAGTAAATGACCTGTATGTATAAAGTATATGTAAATGTTTGTGTGTTTATACAGGCACTTACGTGTGTGTATCAGTGTTTGCAACATTGAGGTGAAATGTGCCGTCATGTAAACTGAACAATTGGTGCTATGTTTAAAGAGACATGAAAATGTCCTAGTAATCTTGCTTCTGTAATTCAGTATAAGGGAATTTCATCCCCACGCAAAACGAAGATTCTGCTGCATTCTCATCTTAACAATGAAAGCCAGGAAACAACCTAAATGTCTAACAGTGAGCCAATATCTAAGTGAATTATGGTGTACCTGCTCAAAGTGATTTTATACATTTGAACTGTTTATGACGGAGACATTTTATTTATTTTTTGTCAGCTGGCTGGTACGGGAATCCAAACCCTTGACCTTGGTGTTACCAACACCGTCCTCTAACCAACTGAGCTAACCAGCCAGCCCCGAGACTCATTTTAACAACCAGGAAAATGTTAATGTTAAAAAGTTGAAAAAAATACTGACATCATTGCTGTGCTGACAACCAAAAAACTTAAGTCAACTTGATGACAAAAGCCAGAAAAATGAAAATGAATGTACTGGGGTTGGGGAGGAGGGTTTGTGAGTGATGGTTTATCTCGAGTTTCTTAACTGTGGTTATTACATTGTTTTTATAATAAAAAAAGTAAAGACATCAGTTGAAACTCAGATTCAGGAAGATAGTTTTATTGGTGGAGGCTTTACATTTCCCACTTAATTATCATGCTTATTCATGACATCTCAGTCTTTAAATGGCTGTCAGGTAAAATACCGTCTTTATAGGCTTCACTCTTCCCAGGGCTGAGGCCCAAATCATGTCCCTGCCTGCCGCCTTTCCTTTCTTTCTTCTTATTAACCATAAACCCCACCTAGTGAATAAGAACTTGGGCTCTGGAATCAGAGTGACATGGGGTGAACCCCGGCTCTGACACTTTGTCCCAGTGTCTCTGCTCTGCTGAGCCTGGCAGTCCGTCTGTGGCCTCAGGGACAGTGAACGTCCTGCTCCCAGACTGTGCTCAGCAGGGCAGCACTCCCTAAGTCCTGGTAGGCGCTGTGGTGAGCTGGCGCTGTCCTAAGTCACACGGTCACATCCCAGAAAGTAGGGGTTGAGGACAGAACACGGGCCTCGGAGTCCTCGGACCCAGGTAGGAGCCGTGGTTCTGGGAGTCACTATCAGGGGGATTAGGTCATCACTGAGTGACCTTGACATGTCTTCTGTAAACTGTGAAGTCCGGGATTGCTGTAAAGACTGAATGATGCAGTTGGAAAACTTTGAAACTTGTAAAATGATTCACGAATGTTAGTGTCATGATGACCTCTAATAATGATGCTTGCGCTTCTCTATGACCCCCGTTCCCCAACCTCCTTCAGACCTGCCTGCCGGGGAGCTGGGGCTTTGCTTGGGACTCCAGGCTTCAGATGAGGAAACTGAGGCACAGAGGGTCCCTCGGGTCCTCAGCCTCCATGCTCCTGCTAAGGAGCACAGAGGTACCTGTTTGTCCACATGTAGGGCCCCTGTCTGGGAGTGACCCCTCTCTCTTCTCTCTGTCTAGGGCACAGCTTGGATCCGGGCCTGGCTGGTCTGCTTGGGCGACGGGCACCGCGCTCCAGACAGCCTTTCATGGTCACTTTCTTCAGGGCCAGCCCGAGTCCCGTCCGCACCCCTCGGGCAGTGAGGCCACTGAAGAGGAAGCAGCCGAAAAAATCCAACGAGCTGCCGCACCCGAACACACTCCCAGGGATCTTTGGTGAGGGCAGGGGCTGCACCTGGGTGGGGCCCCACAGCATTTTGGGTGAGAGGCGGGCAAGAACGAGGTGGTGGTGACAGAACCCTCCAGGCCCTGGGTACAGTTCAAGACGACAGTCACTCTCCAGCCACCTTTTCTGACATCATCTGTGCCCCGATGCACCCTGATGACCAGCCACTCCACTTTCTCGTAGGCCTCTGAGTCTCTGCCTTGGCTGTCCCTGCCACCTGGAGGTCCCTTCTCTGTCCTCCTCTGTCCCCTCCAGGCCTTNTCCATCTGCAAGTCACTCAAGGCCCATCGCAGCAGGAGTTCTAGAAACCTAACCCATGCACCCCATGAGTTTTCTCCTCCCATGTGGTCATGTCCTGCATCATCCAGAGCAGGCACTTAGCTCCTTCTCTCAAATTGGCCTGTCGTGAAATCCTCCCTCGTAACCCGGGAGGGGTTGGATTTATAGTCTCAAAAACTAAAATGAAAAAAAAGTGTGTGTGTGTGTAGGTCAGAGCACTAAATTCTAACAGGTCAAGGACAGCCATTCCATAGGCCCCATGGAGCCTCACCCCCATGGAAGGGCCAGATCCTGGCATGGAGAGATGGGGAGGGAGAGACAGAGAGGGCAGCCTGGGGTGTGGGGGAGTGGCCAGGGACCAAGGCTGGTACACGGATCCGAACCCTTGATGTTGGTGTTACCAACACCGTCCTCTAACCAACTGAGCTAACCGGCCAGCCCCAAGACTCATTTTAACAACCAGGAAAATGTTTATGTTAAAAAGTTGAAAAAAAGGCCGGCCCGTGGCTCACTCGGGAGAGTGTGGTGCTGATAACACCAAGCCAAGGGTTGAGATCCCCTTACCGGTCATCTTTTAAAATAATAAATAGATAAAATAAAAATAAAAAGTTGAAAAAAATACTGACATCATTGCTGTGCTGACAACCAAAAAACTTAAATCAACTTGATGACAAAAGCCAGGAAAATGAAAATGAATGTACTGGGGTTGGGGAGGAGGGTTTGTGAGTGATGGTTTATCTCGAGTTTCTTAACTGTGGTTATTACATTGTTTTTATAATAAAAAAAGTAAAGAAGTCAGTTGAAACACAGATTCAGGAAGATAGTTTTATTGGTGGAGGCTTTACATTTCCCACTTAATTATCATGCTTATTCATGACATCTCAGTCTTTAAATGGCTGTCAGGTAAAATACCGTCTTTATAGGCTTCACTCTTCCCAGGGCTGAGGCCCAAATCATGTCCCTGCCTGCCGCCTTTCCTTTCTTTCTTCTTATTAACCATAAACCCCACCTAGTGAATAAGAACTTGGGCTCTGGAATCAGAGTGACATGGGGTGAACCCCGGCTCTGACACTTTGTCCCAGTGTCTCTGCTCTGCTGAGCCTGGCAGTCCGTCTGTGGCCTCAGGGACAGTGAACGTCCTGCTCCCAGACTGTGCTCAGCAGGGCAGCACTCCCTAAGTCCTGGTAGGCGCTGTGGTGAGCTGGCGCTGTCCTAAGTCACACGGTCACATCCCAGAAAGTAGGGGTTGAGGACAGAACACGGGCCTCAGAGTCCTCGGACCCAGGTAGGAGCCGTGGTTCTGGGAGTCACTATCAGGGGGATTAGGTCATCACTGAGTGACCTTGACATGTCTTATGTAAAGTGTGAAGTCCGGGATTACTGTAAAGACTGAATGATGCAGTTGGAAAACTTTGAAACTTGTAAAATGATTCACGAATGTTAGTGTCATGATGACCTCTAATAATGATGCTTGCGCTTCTCTATGACCCCCGTTCCCCAACCTCCTTCAGACCTGCCTGCCGGGGAGCTGGGGCTTTGCTTGGGACTCCAGGCTTCAGATGAGGAAACTGAGGCACGGAGGGTCCCTCGGGTCCTCAGCCTCCATGCTCCTGCTGAAGAGCAAAGCGGCCCCTGCTTGTCCACATGTAGGGCCCCTGTCTGGGAGTGACCCCTCTCTCTTCTCTCTGTCTAGGGCACAGCTTGGATCCGGGCCTGGCTGGTCTGCTGGGGCGACGGGCACTGCACTCCAGACAGCCTTTCATGGTCACTTTCTTCAGGGCCAGCCCGAGTCCCGTCCGCACCCCTCGGGCAGTGAGGCCACTGAAGAGGAAGCAGCCGAAAAAATCCAACGAGCTGCCGCACCCGAACAAACTCCCAGGGATCTTTGGTGAGGGCAGGGGCTGCACCTGGGTGGGGCCCCACAGCATTTTGGGTGAGAGGCGGGCAAGAACGAGGTGGTGGTGACAGAACCCTCCAGGCCCTGGGTACAGTTCAAGACGATAGTCACTCTCCAGCCATCTTTCCTGACATCGTCTGTGCCCCGATGCACCCTGATGACCAGCCACTCCACTTTCTCGTAGGCCTCTGAGTCTCTGCCTTGGCTGTCCCTGCCACCTGGAGGTCCCTTCTCCGTCCTCCCCTGTCCCCTCCAGGCCTTTCCCAGGAGCCTCCATCAGACCCGGATGTCCCTTCCCTGGGAAGCCACAGCCCTCTCGGCCCTCGGTTCTGCTCTGGGCACCCCGAGGCTCTTTATTGGAGTATCTGGAGGCCCACGGGCTGAGACGGGGGCTGGGATGAGCATAGTTACTCTGTAGTCATCGCAAGTCCTTGAAGGCTCTTGACCTGGATCATGGCACAAGCAGAGCTCTGAGTATGGCCTTTATGAGACCACCTGGTTTAGTTTTCTGTCATTTGTCTATTTCACAAATGTGCCCATGAGGGCCTTCCCCCCAGTTCCCCTGCAAGCACCCCAAGGCAGCTGCACAGAGCAGGAACCCCAGAAGAGACCTTGTACCCTCCGTCCCCTGCAGATGACATCCACAGCTCCAACGGCCGGCAGATATGCCGTCGGCACGAGCTCTACGTCAGCTTCCAGGACCTTGGCTGGCTGGTAATT
>NW_007726320.1:681025-731602 GCF_000696425.1 Galeopterus variegatus
CGAGGCTCTTTATTGGAGTATCTGGAGGCCCACGGGCTGAGACGGGGGCTGGGATGAGCATAGTTACTCTGTAGTCATCGCAAGTCCTTGAAGGCTCTTGACCTGGATCATGGCACAAGCAGAGCTCTGAGTATGGCCTTTATGAGACCACATGGTTTAGTTTTCTGTCATTTGTCTATTTCACAAATGCGCCCATCAGGGCCTTCCCCCCACTTTCCCTGCAAGCACCCCAAGGCAGCTGCACAGAGCAGGAACCCCAGAAGAGACCTTGTACCCTCTGTCCCCTGCAGATGACATCCACGGCTCCAATGGCCAGCAGATATGCCGTCGGCACGAGCTCTACGTCAGCTTCCAGGACCTTGGCTGGCTGGTAATTTCTGACTCTCCTTCTTCCTTATTTAAATGACAGTCCCCAACTGCAGATCCTAAGTGTACTGCAGGGTGGAGGCAGAATTATGTGTGACTTTACTTTTCTGCTCATTTATTTTTTCTTTTGTGTTTTCTAAATTGAGACTATGTACTTTAATAGTAGAAAAGGATTTTTATTGTTTTTTTGTTTTTTCAAAACCATGAAAATGGAGGAGACTGAGTCCTCAGAAAACTAAGCAGTCAGCTCTGCAGCAGGGGAACTGAGGTGGCGTGGGCAGCACCTCTGTGCATTTGCTGCGACAGAAGCTCCAGGAGGAATGGGAGGGAGAGGGTGGGCTGGGGACGAGGGCTCAGAGCACAGATGGGTGTGATGGGGACAGAGCTTGTGCCCAGCCTGTCTGCTGAGGGCCTCTGGGGGGATTCAGGCCTCTGGGGAGAGACAGCCCAGGAGGGGTGAGAGTGGGCTGACAGGACCTAAGGCTCAGGGACGGTAAGGGGCAGCCCTGTTGACAGGTGCAGGGCTGAGGGGCTCAGGAGGGGCACGTTATGGGACTCACTTTCTCCTGTGCCCTCAGGACTGGGTCATCGCCCCCCAAGGCTACTCGGCCTATTACTGTGAGGGGGAGTGCTCCTTCCCGCTGAACTCCTGCATGAACGCCACCAACCATGCCATCCTGCAGTCCCTGGTCAGTACTCGACCCCCTGGGGTGGGGGTGCTCTGAGGAGGGGGCTCGTCCAGCCAGGAGGGCGGTAGAGCAGCTGCTCTGCATCTCAGGATGTGGTTACATCCCACAGCACTGCAGAAGCTGGTCCCTCACATGGCCGCGACTGTGCACGTGGACTTGCATACACGGGGCATCTAACACCGCAGACTCACATCTGACAGCTGCGTACACACGCGCAGTCTGCACACTGATACATACGGAGCCCTTGTGCACCTCCATGAGCACCAGACTGGCACAGGCACGGCCCCCTATGGTCAGTGGCACAGCACATGCACGACAGACGTGCTGCCCACGTGGCCCGTGTGATCGTTAACACGCACGTGCACCCGTGTCCACTGGAGCGTCTGACCTCCCAGGACACACGCGCACACGTTGTGAGTGTCGTGCGCATGCGTTCTCCCCCTCTGCGTGGCCGGGCAGGGAGAGTCAGGGCTTTGGCTGAGCCCTTTGGCTTTTCTCTGGCTCCTTTCTCAGCTTCGTGATTCCTCCAGATCGTGGGGCACTTGATGCCTCCGTGTCTGGGGCAATTCTAAGTGATGGAAGAGTGTCTGGTGGGAGCGTTGCTGCTGCTTAGTGCTAAGGGTTTTGAATGTTTGTTGACTCTGGTGCTGAAACTTCCTACTGGAACGTTTTACCTAGAGTCTTGGTTCCTAGTGTCTCCCTGGATATATTTTCTAGTAAGAGGTTGCTCGAAGCTGATGTGTTAGAGAGAACGGGAATGAACAGACGTGGCTGTGGGCCTGTGAGGACGTTCCTTTCTCAGCGGTCAAAGGCGTTTGCTGGAAGCCCAGGACCGCCTTCCTGGGAGAAGCTCAGGCTGAGGATGGGATGTGTGGGGCGGCCCAGCCCAGGCCATCCTTTATGCCACGTGGTTCTCAGGCCCTGGTGAGGGGGGTGCTTGGGGAGATCATGGACCTGCACCCCCAAGACCCCATCCCTCTGCTCCACCCCTGCCACTGCCTCCGCCCAGGGCCCTGGAGACTCAACAAAGTGAGTGCTCAGGTCGTGCCTTCAGCAAGGGAGACAGCCACTGTCCTCTAGGGGAGGCTGGCGGTGAACACTCAAGTAAGCCGAGGACTTGGACGATGCGCCCATGGTTCTGCAGTGGAGGGAGACTGGGCTGGGCCTCTCTGCACAAGGAGGAGCCGTGTCAGGAGCTGGAGGAAGAATGTTCCAGGCACAGCAGAAAGTGCACAGGCCCTAAGACGGGAGCAAGTGGGGTGGGTTCCCAGCAGGCAGGAGGCGGGGGCAGGAGTGTAGTCAGCGAGGGGAGGGCGGAGGGAGGTGAAATTGGGGTGGGCGGGGCCAGCCCTCATAAGGCCTGGGGGTCCCTGGTTAGGAGGTGGATTTTATTTCAAGTCACTGAGAAGCTGTTGGAGGGTTTAGCACAGCAGCGTTGTGATCTGAGTTACTCTTTAGAAGTTCCTGTCTGGCTGCTGTGGGCACCTGACCAGGCATCCCAGTGGTTGGTGAAGAGGGTCCAGGCAGCACAGATGGTGGAGCCTGAGCAAGGGCCTCTCTCAGGGAGCGGGTGAGGGAAGGGTCAGGGAGGCCTCAGGTGAGGGCCTGAGCAGCGCATGGCTGAGGGACTGCTCCTCGAGGTCAGGAACGAGGACTAGGATAAGGACCAGTGGGCTGCATGGGAGCAGAGCTGTCATCAGGGTTGCAGGGGATCAGTAGCTCCGCTCGAGGCCATTAGACCCCAAGTGGCGAGGGTGGTGGGCAGCTGGATCCGCAGTCGAGTTCAGAGGACAGGTCCAAGCTGACGCTCGGACTGTGAGAGACACCGGCCTGTGGACAGTCTCTAACTCCCGAGAATAGACCAGATCCTCCGGAGAAGGAGCAGACACGCAGGGGCGGGGGTGGGGGTGGAGGAGCGAGGCCTGGGCTGCTGTGGGCTTAGGGAGGAAGAGGAGCCACAGGGAGCCGGCAGGGGAGGCTGATGTGTGGGGGGCAACCTGAGGACCGAGAGAAGAAAGCAGGTCCCTCTGGACTCGCCCCCAGGGCCGTTGTTCACACAGCAGCCCACAGGATCTGAGCACATTCTTCTCGACCGAGGGGCCCGTGGTCCTTCCCCTATGTCCAGGGGGAAGCCCGAGCCTTGGGCTGGGACATGAGGACCCTCACTAGCCACCCTGCCCACCTGTCCAGCTCCCCAAGCCACACGTCCTTCCTGGCCCAGCTGGTCACCACGCTCCTGCTCCCAGAGCACTGAGGGCCTGCTGTTGCCTGTGCCACTGCACTGTGACCCGCACTCACTGAAATGTCCCCTTGGGTGCCCGCCCACTTCCCACTGAGGCTGTCAGCGGAGGGATCGCGTCTGGGCATTTCTGCGCTCCTCATCCTGGCAGGGCTGGCACGAGGCATGTGCCTGAGATGTGTTTCTGCGGGAAACGGGAAAAGTCTGATTACACGTGTTTGGGGTAGAAAGCTGAGGCCCACAGACGTTCGATTTGTACCCAAGGACGCACAGCCCCTAAGCACCAGCACTTCCATTTGGTTTCCCATGTGGCATGTGGCTCAAAATGAACCGAACGCACGGCAAGTGAGACTCCAGAGTCAATGTGCTTGGTGCCAGCTGGAATAAAGGCCGTTCTCTCTCTGTCGCGCTTCTGACAGAGCTCAGGCCTATGGTGAGGAGTCCCGGAATGGCAGCCCTGAGGTGCCCAGCTCCCCTCTCTGGTGTCCCGACTCAGCAAGGCCCCTCTGGTTCCGCGCCACTGGGGCCCCATGGTCCGTACCTGTGGGTGGTGGCTCCTGGTTTCTCCCACTTGGGCCTAGAAGTGGAAGGTGGGGAGGGGCAGCCCCTCGCCCCAGTCTGCTGGATACCCCTCCAGAGGCCTCGGCTTCCCGGTGGGCCCCCGCCAGGCCGCTGCCCCCACGCTGGCCCAGGGCCCAGCTGATGGCCCTCCCTGGCAGGCTGGCTCCGAGCTGGGGCTTGGGGGCAAAGGCTGGGAGAAGAGGACAGGGCGCCCATCAGACAGCTTCGTCCCAGTCCTGCTCCCTGCGTCTGTGAGGCCTGGGAGGTCCTCAGCCAGCCAAGCAGCCGAAACACACCTGACAGCAGGTAGCTCTTCCCTCTGGCCTCCCGACAGGCCACGGCACCATTTCAGGGCCCTGCAGTGGGGCCCCGCGAGGAGCCCAGTGCACACTGCAGCTCAGCTGCCACGTCTTGGGGTAAATGTTCTTACGGAGGCTGCAAGCAGTCAGCTCACTCAGCCTGGCTCTTTCTGGTGAGGAGAAGCTGTTTTAGAGAGGACACAGGACCCTGCTCTCGGGCCCAAGTCCTGCCATACATCAGAGAGCCCTACGCCTCAGGCATGGCGCGTGGCCTCCTGCCCTCAGTGTCTTCTGCTGCTGGAATATTTGCCTTAGAAGTTGTTGGGAGGGTGACACACATTGAGGGTGAACTGAAACTCTAGGCTTTATCCATTTGTTCCATGAACGTTCCCTGCCCACAGTCTGGAGGGGACAACAGCTAATGGTGACACGATCCCACAGAGCGTATCTTAGAAGTGCAGAGAAGAGCAGGGAGGCAGAGGGACCTAGAAAAGGTGCTGCAGAGGGTGCCCAGGCACACGGTGTGCTGGGAACAGCAGGACTGTCAGGGCCTGGGGGTTGTGGATGGGGCAGGGAGGGGGCGGGGGCCGGGAGAACCCAGGGGCAGGTGTTTGGGGCCTGGCCGGCCATTCCAGGAGCCGGGCTGTGCTTGGGGGGTGGTGGGCAGGGGCAGATCTGCACAGGGGGAATATGAGCTCGGTGGGACAAGCGGGCTGAGACCTGCGACGCGGGCAGGGCCAGGAGCAGGTCAGGCTGGGTGGTCCTCAGAGCCCTCCAGGCTCATGGCCCTGCCTGTGCCCTTCCCTGACCAGGTGCACCTGATGAAGCCAGATGCAGTCCCCAAGGCGTGCTGTGCACCCACCAAGCTGAGTGCCACCTCCGTGCTGTACTATGACAGCAGCAACAACGTTATCTTGCGCAAGCACCGCAACATGGTGGTCAAGGCCTGTGGCTGCCACTGAGGCCTGGCCACTCGGCCCTGCTGCAGTGGCCCTCCCCATTTGGATTAGGCAACCCACACGAAACCCTCACGTGCTGTCACCACTCAAGAAGAGTTTGGGGGGGGGAGTCCCACATGTCCCCTGCCCACTTCCTACCCGACTTCTGTACTTTCCATGTCCCTGTGCCTCCCTCCCCTGGGGTTATGGCAGACTGTCCCTCCAGCTCTTGGGTGGCTTAATGCATGCAGCAGCCTTGGAGCTGTGTGTCTGGGCTCAGCACAAAAGTCCTGTTCTAGAACCTGCTCATGGCCGACCCTGGGTGGTCTGAGGTTGGCTGACAGGCTTTGCACCATTCACCACAGGGTTTGGGTGTGGGCACAATGGCCTGCCCCTTCCCAGGCACAGCACTTGCCATTTCTGGAACATAATTAGATGTGCACACGGCCTCAGCACAGTGGATTATTGGATTCCTAACTTGGCCTGTGGGCACAGTTAGCACATTAGAAAAGGAACAAGCTAGAGGGGCCTCATGACCTAAGGTTGAAGCCGGTGGGGGCATTTTTCAGTGCATGTCTGCCTGCTGCCCCTTCTCCTGCCCGGAGGAAAGGTGTGACCACCGCCCCCCACCCCCCCAGGGAAGCAGAGAAACTTGGAGGCTTTCCGTTCCCGTGACTGTCTGTACCATGTTGACCCATTCGGGGCCCAGCACTGAGATGAAGGTAACTCTTAGCAGAAGCAAAAGCAGCCACTGCAGTGAGTGGCTCAGGCCAGGACATGGCAGAGGCCACCACCACCTACTCCTGTGCTCACGGCCAACATCAGAATCAGCTGGGGCTCTTCCCACTGAACATGGACAGGGCCTCCAGACCCTCAGCACAGAACTGCAGCCAGTCACCACCACCCCTTCAGAGTCCAGATGAACTCGCTTCCCCCTCCTGCCCCACTGAGGAGCAGTCCGTTCTCCCCAGAGTGTGGTGACTGGGCAGCCTCTGGCCAGGCGCAGGGCAAGGGTGGGGACTGCCAGTGTTTGCTTTTATCTAGGAGTTAAGAACAGGCTGGTCACCAAAGTCTGTGTCATCCTGGGTGCCTGGCAGCCCTGTCCTGCTTCTTGTCAAAGAAAAGGCCCCTGTCCCAGGGACTGACAGGTGGTCATTAGGCTGAGTCGGGTGGGGAGGTTTGTCTCGGCCTCCACTGTTCCCGGAAACCACTGTTCTCCTTGGAGCAGCTGCTGGGAGCTGGAGTGTTATTTGATTTATGACTTGCTAAGCCTATAATTTACCTGCTGGGACAGAGTCCAGCTGCCCAAACCATGTCATTAAAAGCAGATCCTGGGTCCGCCCCCATCCACAGGCACAGTCCAGCAAGGTGGAATCACCATGTGCAGTTCACACTCTGCACCCCTGCAGAGGGGCCTTGGGGAGGGCAGCTCTGGCAGCAGGGTGGAGGTTGGGGCCATGCTGCGGGACAGCAGCCCCTCCACCTGGACCCAGGAGGGCCTCCGTATGTGAGTGCAGAGGAAGAGACCCTCCCACATCTGCCAAGGGAGGGCCCAGGCTGTCTGGAAGGTGGTGAGGTCCTCATCAGCCTAGGGCTTCAAGCACTGGCCCAAATGTCAGGAGATCTTATTCTGGTTCCAAATCAGCCACTGACTTGCTTAGTGTCTGACAAATCCCTTCTTATCCACACTTCAGTTTCCCATTTGTGACATGAGGACATAGGACTCTTTCATTCCAAAGGCCCTTCTAGCCAGAGAATCTGTCTGCCACTCTGACATCTCCCGTCACAGAGCCTAAGCACCCAGCTGCCATAGGACATGGAACCTACCTGCCATTATAGCTCCCTCCTCCCAACATCCGGGGCAGTGAAGGTTTGGAAACTGTTGAAGAAATGTCAACATTTGGTATCTGCCATGCCCAGCCCATAACCTTGGCATGGCTCAGGGGCACCAGGAGAGTTTGTGAAATGAAGATGTTTTGAAGATGCAGACTCTGCCTGGCTCCTCAGGTGTGCACAGCAGAAACATAAGGATTGTGATACAACTTTCTTCTGCAGTAAAGCCAAAGTACAACCACCACGGCCTTCCTGACGGCCAAACTGCTAGCACCTCTACCCGCCCAGGGAGCCACCAAATGACATCAAATCGAAAAGCCCCCCGAGAAGGGAGATAATGTGGACATAGCTGATGTGGTCTCAGTGTTGTCACCAAGGCCATCTTGGTTACCTGGTTGACTCCTGCAGCTGTCACATTCAAGGCTGCACATTAGCAGCACAAATCAGGGCGGTCAACTCAGGCCCAATGACAGCAGTGAGTAAACACTGACAGGAGGACACAAGGGAAGAGCCGGGTGTGGGACAGTCAGGGCAGAGCAGCACCCCAGGGACATCCTCACAATGGCAGTGCAGTACTGGTCCCCATGCCAGGCCCTATTTCTTTTGTCTTTATGTAAGGAAGTGGGTAATGTGCTTCAGAGAAATTCCCTGCAGTTTCACAGGAAAGGAGGCTGTGGACAGGACAGGGGGGTTCCAGAGCCCAGTAGAGCTGGCATCAAGTCCTGGCTCTGCCTCGTTAATTTGCCCACATCACGTACCCTCTGTGCTTGCTCTTCCTCAGTGGAAAGGGGCACTGGTCCTGCCCCTGAGAGGCCTCCACAAGAGTCAGAGGCACCCACAGAGCACTCAGCAGCTGCCCACACAGACCTGTGGGATAAACGGTATGGATAAGGATCTCTCCCTAAATGGACTTGCAGGCCCGGGCCTCCCCTGCCTTCCGCTTAGAACCCACTTCTCCCAAATGTGCCCTGGGAGTGCTGCCATATTTACCTCAAAACTGTGCTCTTCCTAAAATATCCAAGCATGGTAATCTCTTGGGATGAGGTGTGGCCCTCACTCTCACCCGCCTGTGGGATGATCCGGGCCAGCAGTGACAGCATGCCAAGGGTCTGCTGAGGAACAGGCAGGTGTGCAGCCCCTCCCGGGGCTCTGCTGGCCAATGCCACGGCCACCTGTGCCCTTGCGGGAAGCTGATGGGGAACTTTCTAGCTAAGGTTTCTCTTCTTGTTGGGAAGCCTTGAGCAAGTATTTGGCACTCTTTTTTTTTTTTCCCAAAGTTTTTCCTCACTTAAGAAAATATTACATGTGTGCTGAGGAAATTTTTAAAAATAACAAAAAACCAGTACAAACACCCATAATCCTACCACATAGATAGCCAACGTTAATAATTCTTT
Source organism: Galeopterus variegatus (assembly GCF_000696425.1). Lineage (NCBI taxonomy): Eukaryota > Metazoa > Chordata > Mammalia > Dermoptera > Cynocephalidae > Galeopterus > Galeopterus variegatus. The sequence continues at coordinate 689,345 of NW_007726320.1, forward strand.
TTTTTGGCACATATACATTTTTCTTTATATATAATATATGGATACTTTCCAAAATTAGGATAATACTCCATGCATGACTTGGTGATCTGATTTATTCAATTTATGATATATTTTAAAATTTTGTTATTAAATATTCTTTGAAAACCATTTTTAGTGGCAATCCATGCCTGAGTTCTGCCTTGTTTTCTCCCTCACATAACAGGTCTCCCAATTCTTTCCTCAGAGGTTGGGGCTGGTGCTCCCATGGCTGGGGGTGGAGTGGGGGGCGGGCAGGCACCCCATGCTCAGGTCGCATAGTCTCAAGGCTGGTCATTAGTCCAGAATCCCTGGACCTGGAGCAGGGTGACTGGAGCAGGGGCAGACACTTGACCTCTGAGGTTCAGTAGACCTCAGAGTACAAGGGTCATGGGTGGACCCAGTAGGGTAACTTCTGGAGACACCACTGGATGGCTCTTCTCCCCCTGGCCAGCTCCTTTGTCCCCGCTACCAGAGACAATTGGAGAAGCACAGTGACAAGTTCCCCGCCATTACTACCCTAACTTCCTCCCTTGTTTCTCAGGGCTGTATGAGGACTCCCTCCAAGGGCTTCAGCCAGGCTCCCTTTCCCACGTCACCCCCAGAGCCAGCCACGTTGAGTACTTCTCACACATCCTCCTCTTCTCTCCTGGACATCACAGCAGCCCCGAGTAGCTGGCATTAGCCTGGTCTCAGTGCTGCCATCCTGACAGTCATGCCTGACCACCAGTGAGAGAAGTGAGGGTCCTGGCTTCTGAAGGCAGAGACCCAGGCTGGCACAGGATGTCAGAGGTGGCACTGGTGTGCCATCCCTCCTCAAGAGCTGGCCTGGGTCGCGGGGTCTGCTTCAGCAGGCTTCTCCCTGCCTTTCATGGCTCATCCTGATCTCAACCCAAAATGACAACACAGGCTGAGAGAACCAGCCCAGCCCAATGGATTCTCAGTGTCAAGACTCAATCCAGGCAGAACTATTGGGAGGTAGCATGGGAGCAGGTGGCAGCCATGGGGGAGGTTTCTGGTGACTTATGGGGCTCAGCCTCGGCTTAAGAGAAGCTTTGAGGTGGCCTGGCTGGCCCAAAACTGGTGATGGGTAAGAGGCCAGCCTAGTGCAGGCTGCAACGTCCAGGCAGAACCAGGGTGGGGGGAGGAGGTAGGAACCAGGTCTGGCTTGTTTCTGTGTTTGCAGTACCAAGCGCAGTGCCTGGCCAAAGGAGGGCCCTAGGCACAATGCAGTCACACAATTCCGACTGTTTCAGTGACGAATGACAATTATATGGGCCAGTGAGACTGAGTACAGTGCCCATCAGACACTGGCCAGTTGGTGTGAGAGTGGGAATGGAGCCTGGCCAACCCACCCTGCCTGCCTGGGAGCAGGACAGAGAGGAAACAGACGCACTCTTGCACAGCTTTGACTTCGACTGCCTTGCAATGGGCCAATAACGGCATCTCTGCAGGGACTTGGCTTGAGAGGCAAGGGCAGCAGAGGAAAAGATGCTATGGCTTGTCCCAGCAGCAACCTCTGGAAACACCTGGGAGCTGGCTGGAGGTATGGAGGCAAAGAAATCATCCAGGAGCCACACAGGTGGGCCCAGGACAGGCCCTGGCAGCAAGCGCCTGGACAAGCCTGTGGCCATGCACAGCTTGTCCACAGTGGAGAGGGTGGCACCTGTGCAGCTGCTCCTGAGCCCCCAGCCATGCTAGGGAAAGAGTCCAGGGCTCACCCAGGCCATGTTCCAAGCCGACCCTGAGGAAGGACTCATGCCACTAACACTTCAAACAAGTCAGCCTTGGTGCAGATTCTCCTGAGGCTGGCGACTCCCTCCTGGAGGCGCAGGGGCAAGAGCGAAGTGGGGAGCAGAGAAGGAGCCGCCTCACACTAACTCCCCACAGTCGGCGATGATCACCTTCTGCTTCGGCTTCCCGTCCTTGTTGCCCTGGGCCTTTGCGGGCAGAACAGAGAGGAGGAGGGAGAGAATATGAGCGGCTTGGGGATATCCACTGCCACCTGCCCACTCGCAACCTGGAAGCTGCCCATCAGAGGAAAGGGCTGCTGAGCGGAAGGAGTCCTGGCCCGTCTCTCCTGGGCCACACAGCATCCTCACCAGCCTTCCCCCAGGGCTGTGCACCAAGGGCCTGGGAAGGGAAGGCGCCCATTTCTGAACACATACCTCAATCTGCCACAAGACATCCAGGCCTTCAGTGACCTCCTCAAACACCACGTGCTTGCCATCCAGCCATTCTGTCCTGTCACACATCAGGAAGAACTGGGAGCCGTTGGGGTTTGGGCTAGAGTTGGCAATGGAGAAGAGGCCTAGGGGAGAGAATGACCACATCAGCTCCCTCTACCCTGCCCCCCTGCCCTAAAGGACATCTGTGCAGACTGTTGACAGCCCTTCAGCCAGGCAGGCTCAGACTTTGGGATGCACAGGCCACACAGATGTGGCCACCTTGTCTTTCACTTAATTGATAGTAAAATGGTATGAGTGAAGCTGTTTCACCATTTTATACTGGTTTGTCCTTTCCTTCACTCATTCATTTAACAAGTACTTACGGTCTACTTTGTAATGCGGTCCCTGTTGAGCCATGAGAACACTGGTCCCAGCCCTAGTAGAGCTCACAATCTAGCAGAAAAGAGTCACTCAAAGCCAGCCCGGTGGCGCACTGGATAGTGCGCTGCTTGGGAAGCGCGGCGGCGCTCCCGCCCGAGGGTTCGGATCCCACATACAGACCGGTTCCCGCTCACTGGCTGAGCGAGGCGCGGGAGCAACACTGAGGGTTGCGATCCGTTGCCGGACACGGAAAAAAAGACAAAAAAGACAAAAAAAAAAAAAAGATAACTGTGGATTCATCTCAGGAATGCAAGGTTGGTTTAACATCTGAAAACCAACCAATGTAATATATCATATCAATAGAATAAAGGACAAAAACCACATAATCATCTCAGATGCAGAAAAAACCTTATACAAAAATACAACACCTTTTCATGATAAAAACACTCAGTGAGCTAGGAATAGAAAAGGAAACTTCCTCAATATGATAAAGGGCATCTACAAAAAAACTACATTGTGAAAGACTGGATGCTTTACCCCCAAGATTAGGAATAAGATAAAGGATGTCTGCCTTCACCACTTCTATTCCGCATTTTACTGGAGGTTCTAGCCAGTGCAATTAGGCAAAAAAAAAAAAAAACGAAATGAAAAGCATCCAATTGGAAAGGAAGTTGTGAAGCTATCTCTAAATGCAGATCACATAATCCTGTATATAGAAATCTTAAGGAATCCACTAAAAAGCTATTAGAACTAATAAACAAGTTCAGCAAGGTTGCAGGATACAAGATCAATATACAAAAATCAATTATATTTTTATACATTAGAAAAGAACAACCTGAAAAAGAAACCAAGAAAACAATTCCACTTAAAACAGTATCAAAAAAGAATGGGCCGGCCCGGTGGCGCACTGCTACAGTGCGCCGCTTGGGAGTGCAGTGGTGCTCCCGCCGAGGGTTCGGATCCCACATACAGACCGGTTCCCGCTCACTGGCTGAGCGAGGTGCGGGCGCAACACCGAGGGTTGCGATCCCATTGCTGGTCCCGGTCCAGTACGGGCGCGACACTGAGGGTTGCGATCCGTTGCCGGACACGAAAAAAGACAAAAAGGAAAAAAAAAAAAAAACAGTATCAAAAAAGAATAAAGATACTTAGGAATAAATTTAAAAGTAGTATAAAACTTATACTCTGAAAATCACAAAACATTGCAGAGCCGACCTAAACAAATGGAAAGATATCCTATGTTCATGGGTTAGAAGACTTAATAGTGTTAAGAGGGCAATACTCCCAAATTGATCCACAGAGTCAATGCAATCCTGATCAAAATCCTAGCTGGCTTTTTTTTTTTTTTTTTTTTTGCAGAAATTGACAAACATCCCAAATTCATATGAAAATGGAAGAGACACAGAATAGCAAAAGCAATCCTGAAAAGAATAATAAAGCTGGAGGACTAGCTGTTCCTGAGTTCAGAACTTACTACAATTGGATCCCCGTACTGGCCAGCCACAAACAAAACAAAACAAACAAAACACAACACAACACAACACAACACAAAACAAAACAAAACAAAGCTAAAGAATCCAAGACAGTGTGGGAATGGCATAGGAATAGACACACAGATCAATGGAATAGAACTGAGTCCAGAAATAAGCCCTTCCATTTATGGTCACTGAATATTCACCAAAGATGCCAAGGTAATTAAACAGGAAAGGAATGTCCGTTTAAACAAATGGTGCTAGGACAACGATATTCACATGCAAAAGAGTGACATTGGATTACCTTCCTCACACTATACCCAAAAATTAACTACAAATGGATCAAAGACCTAAATGTAAGAGCTAAAACCATAAAATTCTTTATAGAAAATATAGGAATAAATCTTCATAACCACAATACCAAAAGTACAAGTAACAAACAAACAAAAAGATAAACTGAACTTCATCAAAACTGAAATCTTTTGTGTTTCAACGAACACCATCAAATAAGTGAAAAGACAACGAACAGAATGAAAGAAAATATCTGCAAATCATGTATCTGATAAGATATCTGTATCTAGAATATTTAAAGAATTGTTAATAATAAAAAGACAAATAATTCAATTTTGAAATGAGTGAATGAACTAAACATTTCTCCAAAGAAGATATATAATGGCCAATAAGCACATAAAAAGATGTTCAATATCATTAGTCATCAGGGAAATGCCAATCAAAACCACAATGAGATATCAATTTTCACATCACTATGATGGGTGTAATAAAAAAATACAGATAATAGCAAGGGTTAGCAAGGATGCAGAGAAATTGGAAACCTCATACATTGCTGATGGGAATGCAAGATGGTACAGCCCCTTTGAACAGTCTGGCAGTTCCTCAAAATGTTAAAAATAGAGTTATCATATGACCTAGCAGTTCCAATTCTAGGTCTATACCCAAGAAAAATAAAAACATATGTCCACACAGAAATTTGTACATGAATGTTCATAGCAGCATTACTTATAACAGCCAAAAAGTAGAAACAACCCATCACCTTATGAATGGATAAACAAATTGTGGTATATCCATACAGTGGAATATTAATTGGCAATAAAGAGAAATAAAGTACTGATACGTGCTACATTATGGATGAACCTTGAAAACATTATACTAAGTGAAAGAAGACAGCCACAAAAGCCTACATGTTGTATAATTCCATTTATATTAAATGTCTACAATAGGCAAATCCATAGACACACGAAGTAGATGACTGTTTGCCTAGGGGTGGGGGACAACAGGATGGGGAACAACTGCTAAACAGTATGGGACTTCTTTTTGGGGTGATAAACATGTTCTAAAATTGTGGTGATGGTTGCACAACTCTGTGAATACATTAAAAAACCATTAAAATGTGTACTTTAAATGGTGAGCTAGATGGTATATGAATTTTATCCCAATAAAGCTGTTAAAAAAAAAGATAATTTTCTTTTTTTTGTGCAGCTGGCCAGTATGGGGATCTGCACCCTTGATTTTGGTGTTACGACACCAGGCTCTAACCAACCGAAACAAAAAGATAATTATGCTACAAGTGACACAGACATTTGCACATAGAATGGGAGCACAGAAGACAGTCACCTAAGTGTGTGTGTGAAAGAGAGACACAGACATACACATACTCATACACACAAATGGCAGTATCGTGGAAGGCTTTCTGGAGGAGGTGACATCTGAGTTCAGTCTAAAATGCCTGGGTTTGGCAGGGGCTAAGGAGCTGCATCTCGCCTGTGGCAATGAGAAACCCCATTCTTCATGGCTGGGCCTCTAGACTATGTGCTCCCTTCATATGGGGACTGTGTCCCATTCCACTGTCAATGTCCAGAGACAATCATGGTGCCTGACACATAAAAGACTAGCCCATTGATATCTGTTTTAAATATTTAAATATTCAAATATTTATTGCATGTTTATTGTGTGCTAGACATTGCTTCAGAGTACAATGGCAGATGAGAAGGACTGAATCCTGCCCTCATGAGGCTGACATTTTAGGAAGAGAGACAGAAAACAGATAAGTAAAAGAATAAATTTATAACCCAATTTTTTATAATAAGTGTATGAAGAAAAATGAAGCCAATTAACAAAAGTGAGATGACAGGTATATTAGTCTGTTTTCTGTTGCTTATAACAGAATACCTGAAACTGGGTAATTTATAAAGGAAATAAAATTTATTTCTTAGAGTTTTTCGAAGCTAGAAGTCCAAGGTCCAGGGAACACATCTAGTGAGGGCTTTCTTCTTGGTTGGAACTCTCTACAGGGTCCCACAGCAATGCAGGTAATCACATGGTGAGAACAGCAACCGCTCTTTAATTTGCTCAGTTGCTCTTGTTATAAAGCCACAAGTGCCAACACACTAAACCACTATAGTCTGATTTCCCACCATATTAAACCACCATAATCTGATTTCCCATCCTCTTAACACTATCATAATGGGGATTAAGTTTCAGTGAGTTTTGGGGGACATTCAATCCACAGCAGCAGGAAAGCCTATTTTAGAGAGAGTAAGATCAGCGCAGGCCTCTTGACTAAGGTGACATGTGCATGGCACCTGAAGGAAGTGAGGGTGAACATCTGGACACAAGAGGAAGAATATTTCAGGACAGGAAACAGTGTTTGCAAATGCCTTGAGGCAGGAGTGAACTCATGATGTCTGAGGAACAGCAAGACTGCCATGTGGATGCAAAGAGCCAGAAGCAGCACATCCTATGAGCATGAAGTGTCAGGACCCAGGACAGGTTGAACCTGCAGGACCAGATCCTATGGTGATGCAGCCAGGGAGAGCTGTCAGCAGGAGGTGATCAGATTTATGTTTTTAAAAGATCGCTCTGACTACCATGTGAAGATCAGACTCTGAGAGGGAAGAGGCCAAACTGGAAACAAGGAGAGGAGCTAGGAGGACCTGGTGGTGGTGGTGGTGGAAGGATGAAGAAAGGCTAAGCTAGGAGATGGCTTGGAGACAGATGGATGTGACATATGGGTGACACAGGAAAGGAGTCAAGGATGACTCCTAAGTTTCTGACCAAGCAGCTAAGTGGACAGCGGTGTCATTTACTCAAACAGAGAAGAGGGAGAGTAAGAGTTTGGGGGAGAAAGCCAAAAGCTGTATTGGACATGTGAAGTGTGAGATGCCCGGGGGGTATCCAGTGAAGACAGCAGGCAGGCAGTTGGAGAGGAGTCTGGAAGTCAGGGAGCGATCAGCATGGAGACTTAGAGACATCGCTGAAAGCCTGCAGACAGGATGTGGCACCTAGGGCAGCGGTTCTCAATGGGGTAATACTGCCCCCTATGGGGCTATTTGGAAACATCAGGGTATGTGTTTGGTGGTCAGTAATAGTGGGGTACTACCTGGCATTAGTGGGAAGGGATCAGGAAATCTAGGTGTCCTGCTATGTCCCACCTAATAGAGAATTATTCTAAATCCTCTTGGACTTTCAAATGCCCTGATAAACATTAACACAGATGAGAAAAATCTGTTGATAATGATCTGAGCCTAGAACTGATCTCTATTTTCCATATAAATCCAGATAACTACTTTTTTGCACTGAATTTTTCCAGGTATAGACCTATCACGTAAACTGAGGGAACTTCTAATTTCTTTTTGTTTGGAATTTTACCAAGAGATTTTTCACTACTTATGATTCTACCAACACAATACACCTGTATCAATCAGTCCACACTGCTAACTGTTGCTCTAGGCAGAAGTGCACGTTTAAATATTTTATATACATAGCTGTGTCACAGCATTTAAATACTGAAATGCATATTATTTTATTGCTTTCCTTTAATTTCCCTTTTTATTACAATCATGACATAATACTATTTTTTATTAAATTATACATTGGAAATATATACTAGCTATGACTTTCACTTAGCATAGTAAAGTATTATAGTTGAGTGCTGAGCTAAAAGGGTTAAGAATCACTAAAGTAAAGAGAATATAGATAGCATCTTTGACGAGAGGAGGTGGGGTAGGGAAGAGTCTCCCTGGAGGGGCTGAGAAAAGAAACACAGGCAATGAGTATACACAATTCTTTTAAGCAGTTTTGCTAAAAGGGAACCAATGACTAGGAGTGGCAGCTGGAGGGGGAACATGGGGCCAAGGGAGAGTCATTTTATTTTTTAAAGGCTGGCGATGTTGCAGCACACTTGCACGCAGATGGGAGTAAGGGTCGGGGCAGAGGGAAAACAGAGGCTGCTGGAGAGGGACACAGTGTCTGAGTGGAGGGGCTGGCCTCTGATGGGAGCTGGCAGAAAGTTCACCACAGTTGCGGGAGGGAAGACAGATCAGGCAGGGGAGCAGATCTGGACATGCAAAGTCAAAACAGTTCTCTTCTGATTGTTTCTCAAAGAGCAAGATCATCAGCTGAGAGGGACGGTGCACCGGGCAAGCTAAAGGGCCGAGGAGCAAAGATTAGTCCTGTTTTCTCTTCAGACTGTGGGTAAGAATCACCTGTGGCACTCGGGGAGGACTGCTGGGCAATGCTCCAGGTACCCTTAAGACCTGTGCTCTTCAACTCAAAGGGGACCAGTCAGCTCAGGGCGTGCTTTATAACTCCAGCAGACAGAGCTCTGTACTAGGTGAGCAGGAGAGAGGCAGTGGGGCTCAGAGACAAGGGACGCATGCCCAGTGACAGAGCGGGGATTGTGAGTCAGGCGGGAGGGCGGGGGGTGGGTGGCAGTGCACGTGTGAGAGAGTACAGGATGCCTTCCAACCACAAAAACCTCTGAAAGGACCACATGGTGACAAAGGAGGAAATCTGAACATGTGTTGTAGATTAGATAATAGTATTGTATCATTGTATCAGTGTTTAGTTTCCAATTTTGATAACTATGCTGTGGGAACATTACAAATACCCTTGTTCTTAGGAAACAAAGCTGAAATGTTTAGTGGCAAAAGTACATAAAGTCTCCAACTTATTCTCAAAAGACTCTAAAAAAAGTACACTGTCTATAAATATATACCAAAGAGAATAGAGAATGAAAAGGCACAAAAAGGTATATGGGGGGTTATTGTGCTATTTTTGTAATTCTTCTGTAAGCTTGAAATTACATAAAATAAAAAGTTACAAAAACAGTAACAGCAGCACACCACTGTAGTAGCAGAAGCAAGCTTCTGTGCTTCCTCCTCCCATAATGAAAGGAGACAGGCTGGCCGGATGCTCAGATGGTTAGAGTATGGTGCCGATAACATCAAGGTCAAGGGTTTGGATCCCTGTACTGGCCAGCCACCAAAAAAAAAATTTTTTTTAATAAATAAATAAAAGGAGACAAACATGAACTTGTATAAGCCAAAATGAAAAACAAAAAACTTTTGAAGCCCAAGGCTATCTCCACGCTGGCAAAGCTGAACACTTCTCCTCTGTCCAATGGCTGGGTCTCCTCCAGGCCTGGTCCCTTGACCAGAACCACAGCCCGCCCTTCCATCCTGCACAGCCATCCTGCCCTGGCCCAGCCTCACTCATCACAGTACACCAATCAGCTCCTACCTGGTCCTGTGTGTTTGAGGATAAAGTTTTCGTCACCAAACTTCTTTCCATAAATGGACTTGCCTCTGGTGCCACTGTGGTTTGTGAAATCACCATCCTGGCACATGAACTGGGGGATGATGCGGCAGAAGCTGCTTCCTTTTGAAGACAAATCCCTTTTCATGGGTGCACAGGCAATGGGAAGAAAGGAAAAAGTGCTGAGGTAAAAAATATCTAACTAGATAATTAAAACTCTAGCTCTCAGATCTAAAAAACTCCATATTACCTTTACTTAAATGTTTACATGTGGTCCTGGCACACTAATAGACTGAAGACGAGGAGAATAGAATAGAGAGTCCAGAAATAGACTCAGATACATATGGAAATTCAGAATTTCCTAAAGGTTGTCATCTTAAATCACTAGGGCAAAGATGAACTTTTTATAAAATAGTGTTGGGACAACTGAATAAACATTTGAAAAAAGGTGAAATTGGATCTACCTCTTATACCACTGCAAGAATAAACTCCAGATGGATCAGATATATCAACATAAATTTTAAAAATTACAAGCACTAGAGGACAACATGGGTTGGATTCTTCTATAACCAGGGTGTAAGGAAAGACTTTCTAACTATGTTTCAAAATCTAAGTGCAATTTTAAAAAAAGTTCAGGCTTCTGGTCAAGATGGTGCAATAGATGGTCTCCAGTGTCACTCTCTCCCACAATCAACCAATTTACAAACATTAAAAAGCAATGACAGCCAAGCTGAGAATGCTAGAACTCAGGGGAAGAGGAGGAGAGACCAACAGAGTGCATGAAGGCAGAAGCCATGATGGGAGAAAGGACCACTTCCACCATATTGGGACCAGGCCAGTTGAAGGCCTTGGCCATGCCCCCACAGCATCTGCACCAAGCCCAGCAACGACCACCAAGCCACCCCTGGAAGTGCCCCAGGCTCCTGAGCTGGGGTGGTGGGGGGCCAAGAGCCTCAGCCACGCCCCCCTGACATCTGTATCCAGCCCAGCAATGATCGAGCTGCCACTGGACATCCCCTGGTCTCCCCCATGCCCCTCCTACCCCTATTTCCTCCCCCTTTCCTTCTCCCCCCCCCGACTGCTGCACAACAACATCTTAGAATGTAAAAAAATAATATTAGTAAATAAATAAAATGTTTTTTAAAAAGGTTCAACTATGTACCAATAAAGGAAGTTTGCATGCAAGAAACATCATAAGCAAAGTAAAACAGTGAAAAATAAAATAAAATAACACCCTGACAATCTGGGAGAAATATTCACGTGCAACATACGAGGGTACTTCAAAAAGTTCAGAGAAAGCTCTATATTACTGTTTTAATTCTATATACCACAGACTTTTTGAAGTACCCCCATATATCACAGAATATCTAGTATCCTTAATACATGAAGAATATTCTTAAAAGTTGAAAGAAAAAGATCAAAACCTAATAGCAAAAAGGGCAAAAGACATATAACAAACGACTGTTACCAAAAATGATACGAAAAGTCATTAAATGAATAAAAAGATTTTCTTCACTCATAATAAAAAAAGTAAATTAAAATAACTTTGAGATTCCATTTTTCACCTATCGCACTCAAAAATTCAAAAGCTTGACAACACCGTCTGTGATTGAAGTCAGGGAAAAAGGTGCTCCTACACCTCACTGAGGGGAATGCAAAATGATACAACCTCTGTGGAAGAGAAACTCCATAGGCATTTATTTAACTTTTGACCCAGTAATCCTACCCTAGGAGTTTACCTTGATGATATACTTCCAACAATATAAAATTCATATGCACATCATGGCATTATTTTAATTGCAATATAATGGAAACAACCTAAATGCCCACACATAGGAATCTGGTTGAATAATCTATGGCACATCTACCCCCATGAAATACTATAAAAAAGAATAAGGAGGTCTCTATGAACTGATATGAAGTGATTTCCAGGATATGTTGTTAAGTGAATAAAAGCAAAGTACGAAAGAGAATACAAAATATGCTAGCTTCTGTGTAAGAATGAAGGGGAAATAAGGAAATATTCCTCTCTGCTTATTTTTGCAAAAGGAAACAAAAGAAGGATTAGGCAAAAATGAGTGGAATTGATTACAACAGGAGACGGGTGGGTATAAGGGGTAGAAGGGATAGGGAAGGGAGTGGTATAATTTTGGTCATACCTCTTTGCACAGTTTTGACTTTTGAAGCATGTTAATGTTTATTGAAAAAATAAAATTAAATCAGTAAGGGTAAAGGGAAAACCCTAAAGCTGGATACAAAGAGAAACAAATGAACTTAAGTCAAGTGAATAACTTAACCATACAGAAAGGGGAAAAAAGGAATCCAAGAACTTTCCGACACAGTATTTGGACTCTTTAACTTCAGACTAAAGACAGAAAGAACTGCAAAGAAATTGTTTGTTGGCAGTGGTATGATTGTAGCAATTCTGAAAATATTTTCTACTAGAGAATTCAGAAAATAAATATATTGATGTCGGAGAAATACATATTTATATGTATATAAATATATTTCTATGGGAAAAAGGAGATATATGTATGTCAAAGAAGAACCGTGCAGTATTGGGCTGAAGTTAGAGTATTGGTATGAACCCGATTTACACACACACACACACACACACACACACACACACACACACTTCCTAGCCCCGTCTGCTAAGAACCTAGAATCAATCACATCTCAGTAGCAGTATACATGCCCCACATTCAGATCTTGACTTCTTTTTTTTTTTGTGACCGGTAAGGGGATCGTAACCCTTGGCTTGGTGTCACCCATACTGTGCTCAGCCAGTGAGTGCACCGGCCATCCCTATATAAGATCCGAACCTGCGGCCTCGGTGCTCCCAGCGCCGCTGTGCTCCCAGCGACGCACTCTCCCAAGTGAGCCATGGGGTCGACCCAGATCTTAATTTCTAATTATTATTTCCTAGTAAAAGGAACAAGAGCTTCTTGGAGAAATGGCTGATTCCAGGGTCTGAACGGAGATGTACAAGATAAGCTTAGATCATCTCATCATACCAAAAAGTAAGGAAATGCTCAGAAAATCATGGGGAATATTGATGGATATAAGAGCAAGCTTGGTGAGGGTTCCAATGGCCAAACCTAGAACAATCTGAGCAACTGACAACAACTTAATGACTGTAATGGACACATTGAATGAAAAGACTCATGAGTTCACACTAACACATAAACTAGTAACACATAAACAAATGAATAAAGGGGAGAGGGAAAAAGAAAAAGCTCTTTTTCATAACAGAATACTAACCAAAATAAATGTAATGTAATGCTAATTTTTACAAATGTAGAGGGAATAATAGTTAGAAAATTACCATCACAGTCATAATTGTTTTAGGCTAGAATTTTTTTTTAAAAAGGATACTATAAAAGCAACCAGGTGAAAGTCTTAAACTGTCTCCCCACAAATCACTTGTCAATTACACAGGCAAATAAAGGTATCTTTTAAGAGGGAACAACTGGCAACAATCTTAACCAAGTGACCCTCACCAACAATGGAAAAACTAACATCAATGATGTCCTGAGATGGACGTGTCACTTCTGTGGTGTTCCTGCCAAAGATGCATACTCTGAACCTAATCATGAGGAAATCATCAGACAAATAAGGAATATTCTGTAAGATAACTGGCCTAGAGTCTTCAAAAATGGCAATGTCATGAAAGACAAAGGCTGAAGAACAGATTAAAAGAGACTAAATTGACATGACAATTAAATATAATGCATGATTCTGGATTGGGGGAGAAAGGTTGCTATAAAGGACAGTAGTATGGGGACAATCAGGAAAATTTTACTATGAACTACAATTAGATTATATCAGTGTTCAATTTCCTTAATTGGTTATAAAAAATAATAGCCTTCCTTTACTGGTCAGCCAGGAAAAAAAAAAAGATGATAGCCTTGTTCTTAGGAGATCCATACTGAAGTATTTAGGGGTGAAAGATCATAATCATTGCAACTTACTTTCAAGTGGCAGAGTAAATAATAATCATATGCATATATAGGTAGACAGCAAATATTAACAATGGGTGGATATAAGTAAAGGACGTGACTATTTATTATAATTTTCTCACAACTTTTCTATTGGCTTGACATGTTTTCAAATGTCAACCACTTGAAAACAGTTCCTGGCATGCTACTTGGTTCTGATAGAGAATGAACACCTAAGCAGGGCTTCTGGTCAAGATGGCGGAATGGACAGTCCCCAGCGTCACCCTCTCCCACAAATCAACAACTTACAACCATTAAAAAGCAACAACAGCCAAGCTGGGGCCGCTAGAGCTCAGAGGAAGAGGAGGAGAGACCTACGGAGTTCATTAAGGCAGGAAAAGCCACGATGGTAGAAAGAAAGGATCACTCCCACCATTTCGAATCCCAGTGGTTTCAAAGCTGGAGCTCGTGAGCACATGGAACAAGAGATGGCAAAAGCTGCAGCTGTGCCCTTTGTATGAAGCTGCCTGGAGGTGGCAGGGGAGAAGAGGACCTTGGTGGCCCCCAGGCCAGCAAGCCCACTAACAGGGCTCCCATGGACCCACATAGGAATGATGAGCCACAGACAACAGAAGGCTGATGAATCATCACAAGGTAGCGGGTACATGGCCTGTCCCATGGGAAGTGTTTGGAGTATGGGCGGTGAGAGAGATGAGCCACCAGGGGAACACTAGGGCACAGCATGGACAGCTGATCTGCCACCCAATCAGCACAGGACCACTCAGTGGAGACTGGTCAGGAATACATATCTGCAGGGGGTGCAGTTTGCTGAAAAGTCTCAAGCCCAGACCAGAATTTCCACATAACCCAGATGTACCAGAACCCACAAGACCTGGAAGTACATATGAGGTCAACAATTAAAACCCGAGCCGCACAAAAAGCCTTCTCCAGGGAATTAGCAGCAAAGCAGCAATTTAGCTCAACTACAGGGTTCAAGTGATGGTCCCCACAAGAAGTTCCCCCATTTTAGAAGTAGGCAAAAGACAACAAATTAGTTCCAGTGCAGAGTTTAAGTGGTAGGAACAGCAAATAATCCAACACAGAACTGAAAGAAAAAACAAAATACCCACAGATCAGAGACAAATTTGATATTAACTAGTAAAGGTCTGACATCACCAAAGAAACTCTATAAAACCTAGAAGGACCTGAAGCCTCCGGGCTCCCAAGCAGGCAGGACTGGGGCCCTCAGCCACGCCCCCAACACCTGCAACCAGCCCAGTGACGACTACCAAGCCATCACAGAAAGCACTCTGGGCTCCCGAGCCAGGGCAGTGGGGGGCTGAGGGCTTCAGCCACACCCTGCTGACATCTGCATTCAGCCCAGCAACAACCAAGCCACTGCTGGAAGACCCCTGGTCTCCCCTGAAGGAATGAGGGGGGTGCTATGGGCCTCAACCATGCCCCTCCTCCTTCCTCCTTCTCCCACCCTATTTTCTTCCCCTTTCCCATCTTCCCCTCCCACACAACTGCTCTGAAACAACATCTTAGAATGTAAAAAAAATATTAATAAATAAACTTAAAAAAAAAATACCTAACCATGTGACATCAAGTGACCATGTGGCCAGAAATGTCCGTCATGAGCTGTGTTCCATTGGATTCATTAAATTATAAAGTCTGGAAGGCCCAGAAGGAATCTACCACAGGATGGATATAGTGCATTCAGAATTGGGCACAAGAAGGGACACAGGCACAACTAAACTTCCACGTGCAGGTGACTTCAGGGCACACCTATGGTCACATGTAAGTTCCTTATAACCAGCTAGCACAAGAAGAGAAAGGACAGGCTTGGTTCACCGATAGGTTGGCTCAGTATGTGGGGATGAGCTGAAACTGGACTGCTACTGCACTACAGCCCTACTCAGGGATGGCACTAAATGACAGTGATGAGAGGAAATCCTCTCAAAAGGCAGAGCCTCAGGTGACAACTTTGTGTGGAAAGAGAAGGGCTCCAGTAAGAATGTACAGAAGCTCAAATAAAGAGAAAGCCTCAGCAAGCTGACATCAGCTAGCTTCTCTCCTGGGACAATGCAGTGCTGCCCAAAAAGCGCATGAACAAAGTAGCCATGATAACCGGAATGGAGGTAATACATGGGCCAATAACACGGGCTTCACTCACCAAGGCTCATCTAGCTACTGCTACCACCAAATGTCCAACTAACAACTGAGACCAACACTGAGCTCCCCTACCTTCCAGAACCACCACCCCCTTTGTGGCAGTGGACTACACTGGACCCCTTCTATCCTGAGGAAGCAGGAATTCATCTTGACAGGCATCAACCAATACTCTGGATATGGGTTTGCTTTTATTGCCTAAGGGCTTCGGTTGGCAGCATTATCTAAATGCTCACAGTATCAAATGACACAGGACACTCTATGCTATGGTTTCAATGTGTACCCTCCAAAATTCAAGTGTTGAAACTTAATGGCCAATGTGATGGTATTAAGAGGTGGGGCTTTAGGAAATGATTAGGTCATGATGGCTCTTCTCCTTGTGAATGGGATAAAGCCCTCATGAAAGAGGCTTCCCACAGCCATTTGCTCTTTTGCCCTTCCGCTTCTGTTATGTGAGGACACAGCATTCCTCCCTCACTGGAGGATGCTGCAACAACATACCATCTTGGAAGCAGAGAGCAGCCCTTACCAGACAACTGAACCTGCCGATGCCTTGACTTTAGACACCACTCAAAACTGATAAACAAATGGAAAGGCCTTAAGGTGCAGCTGATGCACAAGCTTAGAAATGGCCCTTTGTGAGGATGGGCACAATATACACCCTAAACCAGTGACCATCATAGAGTACTGTGGCCCTGGAAGTCCAGGAACCACAAGGTAGAACTGGGTTAGGGTTAGGGTTAGGGTTAGAATTGGAGTGGCCCTGCTTACGAACACTTTCCTTCTTTCCTCCCCTGCAACTGAAGGCTCTGTGGGTCTAGAGGTCCTGGATCCTACAGGGTACACTTTTAACAATGGAGACAACTAGAATCCCATTAAACGTTAAGCTATGACTTCTGCCTGATCGCGTTAGGCTGCTTGTGCCAAAAGACAAGCAGGTAAGAAAAGGAGTTGCCATCTTGGCAGGATGACTGACCCTGATCATCAGGAGGAGGTGCGTTTGCTGTTATACAATAGGGCTGGTCAGAACATGTTTGGCACCAGGGGACCAAGTGGGGCATCTCTTGTACTCCCCTGCCCAATTTTGATAAGCACCCATGGCCTGAGAAGGCCTTAATGACCAGGAGCTCAAATCCCCATGGATAATGGTCTAGGTCACCCCACCATTTAGACCAGCCATTTAGACCAGCAGAGGAGCCAGCTAAAGTGAGGATGAGTGGTATCTAGAATGGGCAGAAGAGGAGGGAGATGATGAGTGTCAGTTGTAGTTCTAGGACCAACAGCAGCAATAGGAACTACAGTTGATTTCACTAACTTTCCTCAAATTTCCCCAAGAGACTAACCAGAGATCCAGAGGAGCTGCTCCCAGGTGAAGTGAATATACCATATGAAGCTAATGGATCTGAGAGGCACAACGGGAGGACCGTGGATACTGTGTGAAACCACTCAGATCCCCTACAAGACCAAGACCATCACTTTCTCAGCTCCCAGGATGAGACCCACTCCAGGAAATGCCTTGGCCAATGGGAGTGGAGCTGCCTCACCAAAGTTTACATGGTGACTCCTGGGAATTCGCCAGAATTCATGACTGATCCATATGAGGGTACAAAGGCCTGGCCCCCTTGTCTCAATTCAGGACAACTCTGAAGGGATATCCAAGCTCCACAACTCCCCCTGGGATCAGCTAAGGGCTCTGTGTGACTGTGTGGCAGTGCAAATACTCTCTGCCCAACCTGCCTCCCTCATTCTTACATGAGTTGATCCTGAGATCATTCCCCAATAAACTTCCTGAATATGCCTCCATGAGTCTATTTCCTAGAAAAACTGACCTAAAATAGCCAAAAACTGAAAAAAAGCAAGTAGTAGCAACATGAGTTATTTTTTCAGAGATACAGCAACAAAAACTGAAATAACTAGTTAAAAGAAATAAATGTTTCTTCTGGCAAGGCAGATGTGGTGGGAACAGAAGAATGTCACATTTTATTACAGAATGATTTTGTTTAAACTATGTACAATTATGACTTTGATAAACATTAAAAAGCTAGATTAAAACAAAAAATGATTATGGGTAAAAGAGATCATTATGAATATTTTTAAAAATAGGAAAAACAACTACTGTCAATAGTAGTTACCTCTGAAAGATGGGCTGGAGGTAGAAGAAAACATTTTAGCTTTTAGTTTTTAAAAAACAGTAACTTCCTAGTGAAGACACTTGGCAGACAGCTCCTTAACCATGTGATCAAAGTTAACATCACAAACATCTGAACTGACATCATGTACTTCCTCATATGGTGCACTAACGACATTGTACCTGTGGTATTCCTGCCAAAACACATAACCTGAATCTAATCATGAGGAAGAATCAGGCAAATACAAATTAAGAAACAACCTTAAACACAATTGGCCTGTTCAAAGATGTCAAGATAAAAAGACAATAAAAAACTGAGAAACTAAAAGGAGAATAAAGAGACTCAGCAACTAAATGCAATGTGTAAACCCTTGTCAGGGAAGAAAAATTGCTAAAATTATTATAAAGGACAATTTTGGGAAAGGGATAAAATTTGAACATGGCTAGAAAATCAAAGTGTTGTGGCAATGTTAAATTTCATAATTTTGACAGTTGTACTGTGATTATGTGAGGGAATATTCTTGTTCTTAAGAAATATATACTGAAATATTTAGAAGGGGCATGATGTCTTCAACCTCCTCTCAACTGGTACAGGGGGAAAAATATATGTATATACATACGTGTATATATGTATGTATGTACATAAAGAAAATGATAAAGCATAGGGTAAAAGTAAATTAATGAATGGACAAAGGTATATGAGAGTTCCTTGAACTATTCTTATACAATCCTTGTTCTATGTAAGTATAAAAATATTTGAAAATAAAATTACCAAAAAAAAAAAAAAATATATGGGCTGGCCGGTTGGCTCAGTTGGTTAGAGTGCAGCCTTATAACACCAAGGTCTAGGGTTTGGATCCCCATACCAGCCAGCCGCCAAAAAAAAAAAAAAAAAATACAGGGAAACAAAACCAGATGACTAGAACAGCTTATAATGTTCAATTGCTTACTCTTCCTAATGGTTCTAAGCCATTTTTTTTTTTTTTTTTGAAAGATGACCAGGAGTCCTGCTTACCTGCTGTCATCGGCACAACATCTGAACACAGCATCTGGACATGGCCAGCCAACTTGTCCTGAACCGTGACATCCATGTATACCTGAGGATTTGACCGGGTCTTTTTTGCAGCAGGCTCTCCCTAGGTACAGGCCGCAAAAAAAAAAAAAAAAAAAATACAGGGAAACAAAACCAGATGACTAGAACAGCTTATAATGTTCAATTGCTTACTCTTCCTAATGGTTCTAAGCCATTTTTTTTTTTTTTTTTGAAAGATGACCAGGAGTCCTGCTTACCTGCTGTCATCGGCACAACATCTGAACACAGCATCTGGACATGGCCAGCCAACTTGTCCTGAACCGTGACATCCATGTATACCTGAGGATTTGACCGGGTCTTTTTTGCAGCAGGCTCTCCCTAGGTACAGAGAAAACTGCTAGTTACAAAGAACTCCCTGGCTCCCCAAGTAAGAGCACAAGTCTTTTTCTGCACACACACCCAGAACAGAGCTCCAGTGAGCAGGCTGGAGCAAGGTGCTGACAGGGAAGGCCTTGGGCCCTGATGGGGCTGCAGGACGCAGGAGCCCTGGCCATAGCACCTGGCTGGACATCCAGGGACAGGGGACCTCAGCACTGTCTAACCCAAGCCCTGCTTACAGGCATGCAGTCTCATCAAGCTTCCCCTACCCTGCAGTCACAGAACAGCCCTCTCCTCGCCAATGATACACAATTCTCAAAATCTTCAAACCTCAGTTCAATGGACCACCCATATGCCACCACCTCCTCCCTCTATGCTTGGCTCCGCACATTCACAGGCTGGCTACGTGGAAGCAAGGGGACAGCCCTCCTGCTCGGGCCTAAGTGCTCAGAAGACAACGGAGGAGGCTGGGGGCCTGCTTTGTGCTCCAAGACAAGACTGACTAAAGGATAAATAAAACATTCCATACAAACCCTCCCCTTTGTTTGACAGAGAAAAGTCTATTGTTTCTGACCTCTTTGTAATTTGGATTAGTAGTTCAACGTACAGGTATTGAGCAATCTGGCCAAGTACTGGTGTTATTAAATAAATAGATATCACCCCTGCCCTTGAAGAATTTGTCTACCAGTGGGGAATGGATGCCCACAAATGTGAGAGGCACACAGATCCTGGAGCTCTACAGCCTTAGTTCAAATCTCAGCTCCACCACTTACGAGCTATGTAACGTCAGACAATCTATTTGACCTCCCTGTGCCCCAGCTCCCTCACCTAGAATTGGGGATAATGATAGCACTTATCTCCAAGAATTGTTATTAGCATTAAATATTTATTTATTTATTTAATTTTTTATAAAAAGATGACCAGTAAGGGGATCTTAACCCCTGGCTTGGTGTTGTCAGCACCACGCTCTCCCATGTGAGCGAACCGGCCATCCCTACACAGGGATCCAAACCCGTGGCCTTGGTGTTATCAGCACCATACTCTCCCAAGTAAACCATGGGCTAGCTCAGGATTAAATAATTATAAAGCACTTAGAATAGTGCCTGGCACAGGAAAAGCAATATTTAAACATTTGTGTGCTTCTTGGTTTATTTTTATTTTTTTATTGTAAATAGTTGAATATCAATACCTGTATGCAATATGTGATGCTCACATCAAGATAATTAGTATATTCAATGTTACACAATATAATAAACACTTGTTAATTAAATAATTTCAATATAATGCAGTAAATGCTAGGGTAGAGGGTGCCATAGGAGCCCAGAGAGGCAGTTATATCACTCACTGGATTAAGAAAAGTTTCCTGGGGGAAGGCAGTAACTGAGTTGAGCTACAAAAAATGCATAGGAGTTAGTAAGATAAAGTGGAAAGGGCATTGTAGGAATAATAACGGCTTATGCAAAAACACAGAGACTTACAGGTATCTACAAACTTGTTTTTCCTAGTATATAAAGTGGGGATAAAATGTGGAGAGATGAGTGGGGGTGAGAATATAGAGAACCATTCTGTTCCTTCTGATGGAGCCTAGACTCAATCCTATAGGTGACGGAAGTCCCTAGAATTCTTGTGGAGAGTTAGATCTGCACTTTAGAAAGCTCCCTCTGGCTGCTAGGGATACAGAAAATCTACAAAGATTATGACAACTAAATATTAATTGGTTTAACTTTATAACAGCCTAACTTTTCAATGGCTCCGCTTTTGACTAGAGCCAACTATAGCAGGTTTCCATAATCACTTTCATATACTTCATGACTCTGACATAAGATTCACAACTTGACCTTGCAATCAGGTTCCACTTTATTTGCGGTACATTGCCCTACACTACAGGGTCAGCAAACTTTCCCTAAAGGGCCAGATAGTAAATATTTTAGGCGTTGCAGGCCTCATACAGTTTCTGCTATTCTTTTTTTCCCCAACACTTCAAAATATAAAAATCATTTAGCTCACAGGACACAAAAAACAGGGTGAGGGATAGATTTGGTCCACAGGCTGTAGTATGCTGACCTCTGCTATTAATACAAAACAGTCCAGAAGACTGGCCAACAAAGATGGTTGGTATTTATGCAAATATTAATAGGGAGAGTGTCTGAACAAGAATTAGTTTTATAATAAAAAATTAATTTTGTAAGTAGCCAGTTCACAGTGAATACTTTCAAATAGTGTCAACCTTTGCTTGCTATATAACTTTGAAACTGTGGAAACTGGAAACACAATATGTACACGAAGGTCTCCTATACTGAAAAGTAACACCAAATAACAGCTTCAGTAAAAAACAGATTCCCAGCCGTACCACCACATTGTTGACAGCTGCTGCAACATTCTGCCAAAAGAATACAAGGAAAAAGTTCATGTCTACAGTTCAGCTCTTCTTGTAGTTAGTGCT
The DNA here is from genome assembly GCF_000696425.1 of Galeopterus variegatus. Lineage (NCBI taxonomy): Eukaryota > Metazoa > Chordata > Mammalia > Dermoptera > Cynocephalidae > Galeopterus > Galeopterus variegatus. The sequence goes on from NW_007726320.1 coordinate 711,026, forward strand.
CGAATAAAAACTCAGTAGTACAAGCACAGGAACATACAGTTTCCCTTCCTACCTGCCTAGATTGGGTATATATAACGAAGACCACATACTCACTGCCTGTTAGATTGGTGGTATACCGATGTGTGCTCAGGGGATGGACAGGGAGAATACACACAACAAAACAGGAACAAGCAAAGCCAGGCCAGAGGGCTCAGGGCTCTGTAGGACCTGTCCTTTACATTCTGACTACACAAGGGAACTTTGAGCCAGGCCGGTGGACCTTCATTCAACCAGAACTTCTTGTCTCTGCAACTGCCACTACTGAGCCACTGTAATGAGTTGAATAATGCACCCCCAGATTTCATGTCCACCTAAACCTCAGAATGTGACCTTATTTTAGAAGTAGGGTCTTTGCAGATGCAATTAATTAAGATGAGTCATACTGGATTATTGTGGGCCCTAAATTCAATCACTGGTATCCTTATAAAAGAAGACAGAGAGAGAGACATCCACAGGGAATAAAACCAGTGAAAACAGAAGCAGAGATTGGAGTGATGCTACAAGCCAAGGAATTGCAAGCAGCCACCAGAAGATAGGAAGGGGCAAGGAAGGATTCTTCCCTAGAGTCTTCAGAGGGAGCATGGCCCTACCAACAACTTGATTTTGGACTTCTACTCTCTAGAGCTGTGAGAGAATAAATTTTTGTTGTCTTAAGCCACCACGTTTGTGGTAATTTGTTATGGCAGCACCAGGAAACGACTACACATACTCAAAGTGTGTGACACCTTTTGTAACCAATGACAATGACACTAGTCAAATACTAAACAGGGAAAATTTCTTACTTCTGCCAACCTGAATTCAACAAAGGAGAATCCTTGATACTTTTCTATAAAAGCAGAAATTGGTTGTTATGTGGGCAATAGGAGGAAACATGCCATAGCCAAATGCCACTTAGAAAGTAAAAATCTGATTTTTAGATTTTTCTTACTTTATTCAACACTTCCAGAAATATTAAAGTAATTTTGTTTTAAATAAACATACATAAATTACAAACTAAAATTTTAAATTTTGTAGTATCCAATTCTACCACTACAGAATCTAAGTCTTAAGTTGCTTTCCAAGCATTTTTTTTTATCTCTCCAAGCATTTTGATAATCTTTGTTTACAAAACTTATAGAAAGTAGAAAAAGGTGTTTATCTAACAATCATTCATTCCAATTGAGCATTAATTGTGTTTAGAGCATTGACCTTACTACTGAGTTAGGTTACTACTAAAGAAGGAAGCACAGCCCTTGTTTTCAGAAAAAAATTATTTTAGCTGGGGGAGACCAAGAGCAATAGGACTTATTTATAAAACTCAGGGGTAGTAGGGCCGGCCCCCAAAAGCCAGTCTTACCTTTTTATTTAAGATTTGAAGAACTAAAGCTCAGAGAGTTTAAGTGTCTACATAGAAAGTTAGTGGCAGAGCTGGGTCTAAAATTCTTATCTTAGAAAATAACAAAGGATCATCTATAAACTTGCCCTGCAATCATGATACAAACTGAAGAAAAACTCACTCCGGTAAGCAGAGGCCAAGGCTCCACTGTCAAGGCTGAACTTCCCTGCTACCCTCTGCTATTTAAGAGCACAACTGCCCAGAAGGAAGGCCTGGTGCACAGGTAAGGTAGAGTACAGCAAGGTGGTGTGAAACAACCACCAAACCTTCAAAGATTTTTCTAAGACTATCCGCCAACTTATTCTTAATATACCGTTTTCATATTAAATAATCAGAAATCAAAGCCCCCAAATGGTTCCAATCCGGAGAAAGCCATCCTCAAATTCAAGTAAATTTCAGCCCATAGCCACATTACCATCCTGGCCTTGATGCCTTCAAAACATTCCTTTTTCACCACCAAGATCACAGCCATGTTGACCTAGAGATATCCTGCTGAAGTTCATTACATACCAGCCATACACAGAATGCACATGACTTAAATGTTCCCCCAAGTTCCTTTCCTGGTATCAGGAGTCTGAACACGAGAGATACTTTTCAGTGTCACCCGTTTCATAATACATGCAAATCAGAATATCTGTGATGTCTCCAAAAGGAATAAAAGCAGCATGAAGAACTTTGTTCAGCCCACCTGGCAAAGACACCAAGCGCACTCTAAATTAAGGTCCTCCATACTCTCGGTGCAGCTGCTGCAACACCCTGTTAACATGAGCACAGGGAGGGGAGGAAAAGAGCGGTCCCAACACTCTTTCGGGTGTACAAAATTACTTGTGAGGTACACTCCTCTCCCTCTCCCTCTTCAGATCTACATGCAGCCGCTGGTTAAGGTGAGTTTCCTAAATGGGATCACTGGTTCCAGTTTCTCTCTCTCCTCTACAAGGACGCTAGAATGATCCTAAGAAAGTGCAAATCTGATTACATCACTCTTCTGCTTAGTATTCTTCAAAAGCTCGCCAATGCCCAACGGGTGAAGCCCACATTTCTTAGCATGGCACATAAGACCTTCATAACCTGGGCCGTGCCCCGCTCTCTAGCCTCTTTTCCTCTTGCTAACCCAACGCAAACTCTGCCCCCAAGCGCCACCTCCTTCATGCCTCTGGGTTTTTGCTCTTGCTGCTCCTCTCCATTCAGGCAACAGCCTTGCTCCCATCTTGGCTGCCCGGCTAACTCAGAATCTTTCAAACCCGTCTCTGCGCTCAGAGTCCACCGGAAGTTTGCCGTCACCTCTCCGAACGGAGTGGTTTTTCCCGGAAACGCGTAGCCCGTCCCTCGGTCATCGTCCGTCACAGTCGCAACACAGCGCTCAACCTCCCACGCAATGAAGCTGTTCCTACAATCCCCTAGATACTCTGGGAACTCCTTCCTCTAAGGAGCTACGACTGCAAGGTTTACGGAATGAACGAACAGTGTGCCAGAGCTTGGGACAGGGTCTGAGGTGGTAACGCTCTATGGGTCCAGGGTTGGAAGGGGCCACTCGGAGGCTGAGAAGATAAGTCCCCACAGGAGACACAGCCATGTTACCCGGGGCCACGGGTCTGTGTCCAGACCACTCTGCGCTCATCCCGGACTCAATCCGAGACCCACCTCAAAGACCTCGCCTCGCCCCGACTCTGGGTCACCCACACAGAGCTCCCCTTTGGCGGCAGCCATCTTGCTCCCTGGCTCTTCCGCCGGAAGCCTGCGCCAGGTCCCGCCTCACCCCGCCCCTTGTTCTGCCTGACTCATGCAGGCCACCAGCACCATCCGGGTACTACGGAGCTTGGGCGGGGCAGTAAGATGCTAACTGAAAATACAAATGAGTAACCTCACTAACAAAAGATGGGGCCTTCAGGAAACAGGGGCATCTGCTTTAGATTGGGCCTTTACGTCTCATTTAACGTGAGACCAGATCTTAAGGAAAAGGAGCCTGCCAAGGGAGAAGAACAATCTTAAGGAAAGTGACAGCCTGGCAAGCTCAAGGGAGAGGAAGCCTGGCTGGAGGACAGGGAGGGCAAGTAGGCTGCAAAGGTATGCACTGCTGACTGGTGGACCTTGGCCAGGTTGCTATCACTTTGAGAATTAAAGGAATCACAAAACACTGAGGACTTTAGCGCCTGTTCGCTACTGCCACAAATATCCTTAACATTTTCCCACTGCCAGAGAAAACTTGGTTGCAGAATCTGGGTAATTGGATCTGCTGACCTGCATGCAGGATAAAATGACTGTAGGAGGTAAGAGGGAACATGACAAACACCCAACCAACACAGCCCAAGAAGGGAAGGGGGGCAGCACATCAGCCAGGTTCTGCAGATCTCACCCTGTGTCCTTGGAGTATGTGTCAACTCCACTATGTACGCCAGATTTTCCTAAGCCAGACCCAAGGTCTGCTCTGACCACACCAGACCTCTGTTCCCTGTCAGTTACGTGGTGCCAATATAAAGACACTACTATAGCAGAATCGACGGGACAGGATCATATTAAACAGTTCTGTATACTTTGGTAATCCTGTTAATTTAAGTCAGGAAAGGATAAGCTATACAGAAAGAAGTTCATGAACCTATTCACATCCTAAAATTTCCAGTGAAAAGTGGAATTTATAAAACTGTGGTCAGTAACATGGGTAAGACAGAGGCAGTTTTATGGAGATGTTTTTTCTTTATTGAGAAACTTAAGACTTGAATACAACAAATAAAACCAATTTCTGGGGGGAAAAATCAAAACCCACAATAGAAAAAAAAAATGTTAACACTGTCTGGGCCATTGCAGAACCCAGAGGATATATTCGTATAATTGAAAAATTCTAGGCTCTTCATAATTGACCTTTTGATACAAAATGACCTATTAAATTTGCAATTTGTGTTTCTTGGTGTTGAGGTCCATAGGACAAGCTAGGAAGTCTTCAAACCTTGAGCTGAATTCCATGAGGGGTTATTTGGCTTTTGAATCCTGAAAAGAAAAGCACCAACACAAATAAATGTATAATCAAATAATTCCAGAGATTTACTGAAATCTGGCTGATAAAGAAAGGTATTCTAGAACAGGGTTTCTCAACCTCAGCACTACTGACATTTGGGGCTGTATAGCTGTTGGGGTTGTCTTGTGCACTGTACAATGTTTAGCAGCATCCCTGTCCTCTAACCACTAGGCTCCTCAGGCCCCTGCCAAGAGGGCTATGGCTTTGCCAAGTCAGCCTACCAACGTACGAGCTCTGACCCTTACCACATACTCCTTTTCCTTGCCTCTGTACCACTAGGCTCCTCAGGCCCCTGCCAAGAGGGCTATGGCTTTGCCAAGTCAGCCTACCAACATACGAGCTCTGACCCTTACCACATACTCCTTTTCCTTGCCTCTGTTCATTTAACACTTCCTCCTTTCTCTATCCGGAGGCAACCACAACCAGTCCTTGTCAGAAGTCCTAGTTAAACTTCACTCCCCCAAGATGGAGTTCATAGCCCTCATCATAAGAACTGTAACTGTGGTCAGGTATGTGTCCGTCTCTCCCACTAGATCATGATCCTCAACGCCAAGGCCTCTCTCTGTTGTATTCTGGGACCTAAAGCAGTGGATGTACATACAACCTCACCAACTTCAGGCCAAACAAAGAAGATAATAGAAAGGCTCATAAAAATGAGGCTTTGGGATTATGAGAACTCCTTGTGTACCTGTCACTATTTCAGACCAACCAGGCGATTCTTGACCAGATGCTCTTTATGGAGGAAACTGTTCCTTTTAACTCCAACCTGTACTCTCTCTTCTCCATATTAACTCATCCCAATGACAGAAAAAGGTGCAGTAACAGCCTGCCCAAGTTGTCAGGTTAAATGGCAGAAACATAGCTCTATACACTGCCCATACTCTTTTAGGAAGATATTCACGAATCAAAAACATTGCAGAAAATTAAAATAGCAAACATACGGTTTTCCCTTGTCTAAGAGGTAGCAGCAGCAACAGCGCCCACCTTCTGGGCAGCTTCTTTCTTGGCATGATGAGCCTGTAGAACTGCCACAGCTTCATCCACCTGTGAGAAATCTCCAGTGGTCAGTGAGCCTAAGGAGAGCCACCCATCTCTCCCTGGTACCCAGGCCAGTGGCAGACCAGGATCAGCTGTAGAGATGATCCCTGGACTTCTGGTGCCAACAGCTTTCTTAAATACCCACACAGCAGCTGCCCCTAATCACAGGTAAGGCATGAGGAGAGGGTCATGGGGGAAGCAGACCCTTCTCTCTGCTGCATCTGGGTGGCCAAGGTTGCCCCCTCCATCCTCCTCGGTTGAGCGAAAGCCACAGGGTCTGAGAACCACCTCACCTTGGAGCGGAGAGACTCAGGAGACTCCAGCATGTGCAGCAGTTCAGAGTTGTCAATCTCCAGCAGCATTCCTGTAATCTTTCCAGCCAGGTTTGAATGCATTGTTTGGATGAGTGGGAACAAACGTTCTCCTATGGGGAGGATAGTTAATAAAAAACAAATGCAATCCCAGTAAAGAATTAACAGTGGTGTCCGGGTCAGCACCAGGTTCTAGCTCCTTCTTCTTCAAGCATGTGGACCACTCACCCAGCATCTGCTTCTGTTCCTGGGGGGGTGCTGCGGCCAGCATGGAAGCAGTCAGGGGCTCCTGCCCCTGCACGTGGACTGCAGGCTGGGGTGCCTGGGAACCAGAAGAGGCAGCAGGTTAACAGAGAGAAGGACACTTGATGGGGTGGTGGTTGAGAGCCTGACCATTCAACATCTGAACATCTAACTATGTGAAAGAGATCGAGGCAGTTGTCCTTGCTGTAAAGAACTAATTTTGGTCCTTGGGGGGTTGAGGGGTGAAGTAAGAGTGCTACGGACATAAAAACACAACCAATTACAATAAAAATGGCATGCTACTAGGAAGAAAAATGAAATGCGTATAACAAACTTACAATGCAAAGCAAGAATTTTCTGACATTTCATTTCATTCACCCAAGCTTACCCAAGAATTCAAAGCCTTGTTACAAATAAGGTTAGTCAACATTTGTATGTGTAGCATAATCCGGAAAATTAGTTTTCCTTTAAGTGAATTCCAGTACAGATTGGGTCAAAGGATGTGAATATCAAAACATTCACAATTACATCTCACGTCACCTGTATTGTGCCAAATGTTTTTATTATATCAAATGCTTGAAGACCATTAACATGCAATGCCAGTACCAGTCACTTACTTTCAGTTACCTACAAGTAAGACCTCATAGGCAAAAGATACTTTAGACAGCATCCAGTTCTGGAAAAACCCCAACTCAGAGAGCATGGGGCAGGAGGATGGTTAACGAGTTATCTATCTCCTAAGCAGCTTATGGACCTGAAGGCTGAGTGTGGCACCTCCACAGCAAATTGCTACTGAGCTCTGAAACCAACCGGCTGAGCCTTGGTTTGCCTTTAGGGTCACAGCTTTATAGATAGCAAGTTACAGCTTAGAAAATCAAAGCTCTGGGTCCTCCCTTAACATCTCTGAAACTGAACTTTTCATCTGTGAGTTGAAGGTATTTCCTGCTTTAATATACTGATCATCTTGCAGAGTATTCAAGGATTAAATAGGCCACTAGATGTGAAAGTGACCTGGAGACTCAAAGAACTCAGGGAGCACATGTATGTTTGTCAAAGGAGAGCAGGAAGCACTGGCTGCCTCCTTTGCAGCATTTCTGGGTGAACTCTTATTAGGAAGAACACTTTCAAGCCCCTTCTCTCCCACTAGTAAGCCCCTGAAGGGCAGGGACAGTGTCTGAATCACCACACATAACACAGCACTCTCATACAGAGCAAACATTTAATACCCATTGAAGGAATCAAAGCAAAGCATCTTTTAAACCAAGTGGAAATGGGGGAAATCCTGTTAGCATTCTGTTTGGGGGACCTCACCTGCAGAGGCTGTATCGCAGGATGGGGACTGCGAACACTGGAGGCATATTTATATGGTGCAACAGCCCGAGGAGCAGTAGCAGCAACAGCAGCAGCACGAGGTGCTAAGCTCTGCACAGCGGTGGGAACGCCTTAGGGAAAGAACAAAGAGTTTAAAGCCCATCAGTCTGGGCAAAGACCCGTCAAATCCCATCTTTCCCCCTTCTGTGTGCATCCAATACCACCTCCAGACTGGCAGCTGTCAGTCAGCCCTTGCTGGGCGGCACCAGCCCCACCAAAGTCCATAGCCAAGCGGTCCGGGCACTCAGACCCTACAACAGACCAGCAAATGCACATCAGTGTTGGCAGCAGATGTCCAACTGGCCACGTCCCACGGAAGGAGAAACTCCAAAGTATGTTCACACAACACATCACATGTGGGGTCACTACTGCTACTTTTGAGGATGAACCAAAGGATAACATACAACTCTTTCCACATCCTGGTATACAGATATTCTGCAAAAAAGTTTTCTTGTACCCTGCTTCCCTCATCCAAAAGAACAGGCTGCCTCTGTAGTCATCCAGCTAACAAACTTCTACAATTAACCTTTTTCACATGAATTACCGATGAGCAAAGAATGTTAAAAGTAACCAACACAACCAGAACTCCTTTTGTTACCCTGTTCCTGAAGTGCCTACCTGAGCACACAGCTAAGATTACAGAATTAGGACTCAAAGAACTTGAGCCCAACAAACTGACCCACCTAGGGCAGAGCTAGTCATCTTGACTCCCTCCTCCCCGGGCCACGCTTCTAAAGGCCTGTTTGCTCACCGACTCTCTGAGTGGTAGTAGGGAGGCCACGAGAGGCCGGAGCATTACCAGTTGGAGCCAGATGGCGAAGAGTTGGACGAGGCCCAGACTGGCGTATAGCACTTGGCATCCCTTGGAAGCCTGGTGAAAAGTCAAAAATTGTACATCACTGATAAGCAATGTGGACCAGAACCTAAGCTGGCCTTAGGGGGGCAAGCAAGAAAGGCAGAGGAGACCAGGCTAGGGATACCTTGGGTGATCAAATCATTGTCCTCCACCACCTACCTTGAGGTCTCCCACCTTGCTGCCAGCGTGGATTAGGCCTCATCTGCGCTAACTGGCTAGGTGTGTAATACGGAGGTCTTCCCTGAGCCTGTAAGAAAGAACACCCAACCCTCTTAGTTTAAGGACCTGAACCCACACTAGAAGCATCTCATCTCATCTCACTGCAAGGCCCTGGGCTGATTATTTGGAATAAAGGCTCTCTACTCAAAAGCTGGGGGTCAGTTAATGGGGACTATTTTACTGTACCTCTGCCACTATGTGTGTGTATGACCAAGGGTAAGTCCTTCCTCACTTTTACTTGAAGAGTCTCTAACATTCTAGAACTCCAATATCCAAAAATCGCTCTCCCCAACCACTGCAGACTACAGAAGCAGCTGTTAGCAGGCAGGTTCCAAAGAGCCATGATCATACAGCTGACAGACCCACCTGAGGAACTGCTGGCACAAAGTAGCCACCAGCTGCAGGCTGGAACTGATTTAAGATGGCATTGGCAGGGAGTGCTCTCATTCCGGCCACCCGCTGCATATACTGGTTGGTCAGGTGAGCCTTTCTCTCTTCCTTCCTCTGGGCCAGGGCAACATACAGTGGCTTGGAGCCCACAATGCGTCCATTCATCTCAGTGACCGCTTTGGTTGCCTCTTCAGGAGATGAGAAGCAGACGAAGCCAAACCCTTTGCTTCTTCCATCTTCCAGCATTACCTACAAAATGAGACCAGCTATTTAAGAAAAAGGTGTCCGTGTTGGGGAGGGTAATGGGTGGCAGCTTTTCAGAAGAACCAGAAAACCTGGGTTTTGCTGACGAGTTACCAAGTCTAGGTCCTGACCCAGGATGTATCCATCAACCTCTAAGGTATCTAGGCATTTTCTTTTTTAAGTCCCCAGGAGATGCTAGAGTTCCCAAACACTATGATAGGACTAATTGAAAAACCAGAAACTCAAAGATGTTTTCTGATACTTAGAAGGCTAGCTATTCCCTGGGTACCCACAAGAGATCTTGACAGTGGTATTGAGCAATTTATTTGCAGAACTCATTTGCAAAACGACTTTTGGTGGACAAAACTTTAATGAGCTCTTAGAAAGGCTAGGACAATGCTTTTGAAATACCACATGTGTTCAGGAGTTATTAAACCCTTAGGTCACCAATGACTGCCACCATTAATTCCATGGAAATAACACAGATGGCTAGCTGGGAGCCAGGTAGCCTAGATTCTAGTTTTACTTGCCCTCAACTTCAATTTTCATGATACACTCCACGGCAGACGGGTACAAAGCCACATGTCTACTGGTTCAGGTAGTCTTTCTCCACACAGTCATTCACTAATAACTTCTCTCCCCACCTGAAAAGTATTTATTGCTTTCCCTGGTGTATCTCCTCCAAGGACGTATAGCAATATGACCACGTGTACTTGGCCCCATTTTCTGTCTTAGTTAATGGCCTGGAGAGATCGATGCCAACCAAACAACTCTCTACCAAAGAGCTAGGCCAGTGAGGTGTGTGAAAATAATGCCACACCATGATCTTGAAAATGGTGCCTGTGAAACATCAAGACATGATTCTTTCGCTTTCTTCTTACAAGTGCCACCCTGACTACTGTGCAGGTAAGAACATTCCTTGCACTGATGGGTATCAGGTCAAGGGGCAAGAGCAAGGAAAAAAGGAACTGGGCAAACAAAGAGAAATGGTCTCTGGTCAACTCCCTACTACAACTGAAAACGATCCTTTGCACCACACTACCAAGAAGAAGCAACTTATGCTAAGGGTTGGGGCAGGACCACCAAGCCTCCTATTTCATTACCTAAAGAACTTTGTGGTATCTACTTCATAGGACCAGTGCCTACAACAGGCTATGACCCAAAACTTTCAGGCGTCATCAGTCTCCATCACATTTCCAAAGTGCCAAGGACATGCAGTAAATCATCCCCATATAGCTAGCATTCTCTTGCTCAAGGACTCAAATTCCTTATCTTTAAAATGAGATTCATACTTACTCACCCTGCTACCTCAGCTGATAAGATTATCAAAGAAAATCAAGCAAATGATACACACTGCAAAACACGGAAAAACAGATATTCTACTCCCTTTTCCTCCTCTATAAGATCAGAAGTTTCCAACACCAGCTCCAAAATCTTCAAAATCCCTTCATTCTCAAGGAGAAAATGTGGCAGAGTTGTAGAGACAGATTCCAAGACAATTGGAAAACAACCTGTCTGGATTTCCTCTGCTCATACTGTAGCACCATCTGTCCCCACACCAGCATGAGGCAGCAAGGAATGGGAAAGATTCAGGTGCTCTGGAGGGCTGGAAGGAAAGGACTGAGTCAGGTTCCTGTCCATATTCCAGTGCTTGGGAGACTGTGCAATGTTAACCTAATGAAATGTCATTCCCCAGGGCATGTACTCAGATGGGTAATTGAAGTCAAGAAGAAATTTACTAATGTAGTAGGCTACTCTCAGAAATAAACACAATTTATAGATCCTATTCCTTCAATGAAATGAATATCAATAAACCTGTAATAGAATATTACTTTTTTCAATCCCAAAATCTCAGTATCAAAATACCTTAGCACTGGTGATTGATCCAAAAGGAGAAAACTCTTTCCTCAATTTCTCATCATCAATGGTGTCATCCAAGTTCTTAATATAGAGATTCACCCCCTGAAGGAGAAGGATCACTGTTAATTGCACTTCTATACCATACATATTCCCCGAGACAGAAGTTCCCAAAGTGCAGTCCCTAGACCAACAGCACCAGCATCTTTGAGAACTCATTAGAAATGAAAATTCTCGGGCCAGACCCCAAACAATATATCAGAATCTCTGGGGCTGGGGCCTAGCTATCTGTTTTAACAACCTCTGCAGATGACTCTAATCATCTCAAGCCCAAAATTGAGAAACTATTGCCCTAAGACTCTGATAGGACCATCAATGCATTCGCAATATTATTTTTCCCTACAGCTGCACTGGCTGACTATTCACCCCCAAGACGGGTTCTTCTTGCCACCATTCCAAACAAAGGAGTATTATTTAAGTAAGGGGAACATATACAGCTAGGAACAATAGGCTGAGGCTTCCGGAATTGAGAGCTCCTAAATGAACAGGTTGATCTCTTCTGTCCCAATTCTATAATCGCTGCCATATTTGGTAGGTATATATCCTTTTAAACCTGATCTTCTTGGGAGAAATGAGAGCAAGACCAGACTCCAAGTCCCTAAAAAGAAAGCCTGCTGAACATAAGGGGGCTTTGCAAATATTTCATAGTAAATCCCTTGTTGGTAGGCTGGCACAAGACCACCTCACCTGATATCGACTAATTCTCTCCTGTTTTAGCTGTTCAAATTTCCGTTTTAACTCAGCCTGACGTTCCACTTTCTTCTGTGCACGGCCTACAAATATGACTTTCCCACTGATTTCTTTTCCATTCATCTCTTCCACGGCCTAGAGAGGAAATATAAATCTTTCAAATCAAGTTGCAGAGACAGGGGCCTTATTCTAAATATCTGTAAACCCACCACATATTCTGAGAAAGAAATCTTTTCTATAGGGCTAAAAACAAATTTCATCCCATCTCTGAAGTCCGCTAAACAAATCCAAACTTCCTCTTCTGTAAAGTGTGGTTAATATTTCAAGTGAGTTATTGTTACAAACATATGGTATTCTGAGAAAGAAATCTTTTCTATAGGGCTAAAAACAAATTTCATCCCATCTCTGAAGTCTGCTAAACAAATCCAAACTTCCTCTTCTGTAAAGTGTGGTTAATATTTCAAGTGAGTTATTGTTACAAACATATGGAAAAAAAAAAGTTTGGTTGTATAAATGAAGCATGGTGATATAGCCTACATTGATAATTTGGCTGTCTAAATTTCTCATGTCTTTTTGTGGGTATTTAAGTGGATATATGTTGAGGGCCTAGCACAATTCCTTGCCCACAAGCAGCTGCTGTGCTGTTACCAAATCAGCAACTCTTTGGACTTTAAGTTCCCTCACCTATGAATGGGAACAAACACCTGTCCTATTCTTTCAACAGCTGACAGCTGAGGTCACAGGTTATATGCCAAGTGCTTTGTGAATAGTTGAATGACACGTTAACATGTGGAACCCCTCAGGAAGATGATTCCAGAGTACAGTAACTGAACATCCACTACTAGTCAGACCATCCCAGCTCTGCTCTACTGTGTGCTAGCAAGGCCCTGCCCTCCTATACATTTTTCCCGACCATCGTGGTACTCTCACCTTATTAGCATCCTCGTGTTTTTCGTAACTCACAAAGCCAAAGCCTTTGGATTTCCCACTGGGATCTCTCATCACCTTGACACTTAGGGTTTTACCTATTACCAAAGGACAGAGCTATTAGCAACATCATCTCTACCACAGCTCAAGGAGAGAAGGCTTCTCTATAGGAACCCACTTGGAGCAAATCTCTGGCTGAAGCCAGGACTCCTAAGACAGAAAGATGCATCGTGCCTGGTGTTCTAATTCTGACCAAGCAGCTGAGATGGCCTCAGGGATGGAAGGAAGGAGGATGAACCCAAGAGCTGAGGCCTGGAGTCTATCTCTATCTACTTGGTGACCTTTGTCATGCAAGGTGATTTATTTCTGGGTCTGAGTACCTTCATCTCTTAAGTGAAAACAGATGAATTCTAGGTCTGGTGGACTGTGAAAGGGGCCATGTGGGGCAAAGGGCCCTCATCTTACCAAACTGGCTGAATAGTTCTTTCAGACTGTCATCATCCACCTCTTCCCCAAAGTTTTTGATATAAACATTGGTGAATTCCTTGGCTTTGGCTCCAAGCTCAGCTTCCCGCTCTTTGCGAGACTTGAATCTGCCAACAAACCTAAAAAGAAACCATGAAAAACAACAATCACCCAGAGGAACAAAACATGATTTCCAGGGGCCCAAAGGAATGCAGGTTAAAGGTTGACAGGAGAGGTTAAAACACATGAGGTCCCCATCCACCACCAAGAGAGTAAGCTCAGAGACACCCCAAGGCCCCAGCAGGAAGAGAAAGAGGCAGGACTATCCTGCGAGGAGGACCAGCCCCTGGGCTCCTGGCTCAGACCAGGGCTACTCCTACCACATCATACTGCCTTCATGAAGAAACATGATGACCACGTTTTTAAAACGTTCATTTCTGTGCATCTACGTAAATGCATAGAAAAGTTCTGGAAGGATACAAACCAAACTGTTAACAGTGGTTAATCCTAGGAAGAGTGAGACTGTTGGAGTGAAGAGGTACCCTTTGATTTTTTCCTTTATTCATTTTAGTGTTGTTATACTTAATAAGAAAATGTATCCACATACTGAAAATTCTTATATTTCTTCCTAGTGATACCTGTAGAACAATTATGCACTGGGCATGTAGACATTATAAACACAACCCAACCCCTGGTCTGTCCAACAGCACAAAGGACAGAAATGATTTTTGCTTATAAAAGCAAGACCTACTGTCCCATTTCCTCCCCACATGGCTTTGCTAAGTTTCCTTCTCTCCATTCTACAGTAACAACCACACCAAAGCAACAAGGTCTGTTATGAAGTGTCTCTGCAGAGCGATGGGATTTTTCATTGTAACCAAATTAAGTATTACTGTGAAACCAGCCTTGCATTAGGTCAATGAGTCATAAGTCAGAAAATGGAGAACTTGGAGGGACAATTTGGAATCAACTACTATCGAGAGACCCATGGACAGACCTGAGTCACAGGAAGGCCAAGGTTACGTAGCTAGTATACAGCTCCTGGTGGTCAGTCCAGGGCCCTCTCCACTCTGCTGCTGGCCAAGACCCCCGCTCAGAGTGTGGGCTTAGTGTTGCCTTCCAGCCAGCCCCAGTTGCCGATGCTCACAAAACCCATGGACGGATGCCTTTAAAGGAGAGGCAGCAGGCAGGCCATGGCTTGGGCAGGAAGCCCAACTTGGCGAGTCAAAAGGGCTGCCACAGCTCAGGCAAGGAGACTCACCAGCCCTGGAGTGGAGAGGTAGGAGCAGGCCACACTTGGGCCGAGAGAACCAGTAGCTGCCTTGTGTGCCAGTTAATACCGAGGTGGGGCCATGGCTGGCTCATGCGATGGTTGTTGCTCCAGACTGGGACACTCACACTTTGCGGTCATTGAGGAGCATGCCATTCATCTTCTCGATGGCCTTGTCGGCAGCCTCTTGGGTCTCGAAGTGGACAAAGGCATAACCCTTAGAGCCGTTCTCATCACACACCACCTGTCAAAGACAAGGTGGACCACTTTAGCACCACGGGCCAGCTCCAGAGATGTGAGAACCTCAGGGTGTCCTGTGCCAGAGAGGCACGGTCCAGAGACATCCAGCTGTACCAGGTATGATTTTTCTAACACTTAGCAAAATACCAGGCACCCAATAAATGTTCCATTTACAAATGGTAGCCACTATTAGGCTGCTTCTATTCCAAATAATGTTTTCTTATTTACTTTTATTAAAAACATTTAAGAGATCTGTGTGCAAACCACAGTGCTGCAGAAAGACAAACCATTTTTCAAAGCCACAATAGAATTTCAGTCTAGTACGGTGTCGGATATGTAAACAACCACATGTAAGTTTTACAAAGTGCTCCACATAAACAGAGAAGGAAGAGGGTGAATTTATACTTCTAACATGATTAAGCAAAGCTTCCTGGAGACCAGAGGCACTTCTCCGGTCCTCTCCTCTCCCCCACACAAAAGAAAAACCTTTGAGGCCTTCTAAAGCTAGAAAACAGGAAGGATATTTCAGATTGAAAGAATAAACAAAGATATCAAAACTCCTGCTGGTTATGCTAAGGTTGTAGCCCCAAATTTACCTCAAGGAACTTTTAGGATTCCATTTCCAGCATTTTGAAAATTACCATACCCTGTTGCCAAGTTCCAAGGCAATTCCCCATTTGGTATTTATCTTATTTTCAAGATTCAATAATGGTTCTGCTGAAATCATTTAATCAATGTTTACCTTGCAGGACAGAATGTTTCCAAAAGCAGAAAAAGTATCATAAAGTGCCTTGTTATCTATAGATTTGTCCAGGTTCTTGATGAAGACATTTCCCACACCAGATTTTCTCAAAGAGGGATCCCTCTGAGACCACATGATACGGATTGGCTTTCCCTTAATCACATCAAAGTTCATGGTGTCCAAGGCCCGCTCAGCTGTTAAGAGAAATACATTTCAATCAAGAACTGAACTCACAGGTGACTGCCACCATACCAAGAACAGATTACTCCAGGACTTTTCAAGGTAATCACTAATAATAGGCAACTCCATTAAAATCAAAGGGCATCAGATTCCTCTAGGCTGCATTGTTACCAAGTATACAAGAAGTTCTAAGCTAATTGCTCTACTCCATGACAGAAGTCTGAACTCTTCTGGGTCTGTATCTTGTAGGGTAAAGGAGTTGTGGTAAAGACAATCTACATGGTCTTAAGGGTACCAAGATCCAATAATAATACCTCACATTTGACTAAGCTTTACCATTTATAAAAGACTTTGCAGCCTACCACCCACCCACCCTGACTCAGGTAAAACAGCTGAAATTATCCATTCTATAAAATGAACAAACTTACGTTCAGGGTGGCTAAATTGTGCAGCTAGCTAGTGATTACAAAACTAATACCCGATTTTCTGATTTTTTCAGTGAGCTATTGCATCAAGTTATGAAGTAGCTGTCATTTAGTATGTAATCCATCTATAAAGAGACAAATGACAAAACCTATGAGCAACTAATTTGGAAAAAAGTGCTATTCCTGAATTCAGCTCAGTTTCTTATATTTTCAATTTCTAAGAACAGAAATTATTCAGACAAAAAAAAAGCCTCCATCATCAAAAAAGATACTACTGGTCACACATGGAAATGTCTTCTACACTGTCAGGACAAGGATGAAACTGCCATACCTTTCTGTCCAAGCAAACAATGCAGATAGGCCCTGGAACTAGTGGTTTCCAGGTCTTTTGAAGCCTTAATCTGAGTTCTATGAAATTCTAGGACTTCCAACTACCTTGGTGCCCAACCAAGTTCTCCATCCAGTGCCTTGGGATGCTTGCTGCCTTCATTCCCAACCAAGTCTATGTGTACACCACAGAGACCATTGAAAGGACCAGAAGCGAAACTATACCATCACCTTCCAGCCAGGAACTTCAACTTTTCCTTACACTATTATTTCATAGCAATGACTTCACTGATGTAATGACATCACCCAAAACCTCCTCCATGAGGAGATTCAGATAGGGTCAGAGCAGGGAGCCTGTTCCTTGCCTCAGGCAACATCTCACTTAAAAGGAGGACAAATGTCCCCAGTTCTGTCCCTTCACAAGTTCAACTGTCCAATCAGACAAGGGAATTTCTTTTCACTCATTATTTCCAACAAGCTTTTACCATCTTCCTCAGAAGGTGGGCTTGTTTGTATGGGGGGGGGGGAGGTTGGGGAAAGGGGAGATAACAGGACAGATCCAAGTCAAGAAAAGTCCAGGCACAGAGGAGTTTGCCTGTGATGGCTATCTGAGATATGCAGCCTGGGATCCCAAACTTTCATTAATTAGCAGTAAAGGAGCCCATTTCAACCCAGGTCGTCTATTTCAGACAGCACCGCACAAGGCAAGTAGCTTAGTCTGACAAATCTGGCTGTACTTATTTATAGCAGGGAGAAGTTCTGCAGAGGTATGTGTTGGCAGACACACTGACCAATGGCTTCTGCTATCTCTAAGTGACATGACTTTTGTTCATAAGAGTCAAGAAGGCAGGCAATGGCTAATGTACCCACTATTCCCCCCTACAAGGACAACATTCAGCTATCTTTGTGTTCCCATGGCCAGATACAAAACTCAGGTCAGGGCACACTGGATTGATAGTAGCAATACCTAGTCTCTCTCAACAAGTCCAGTTCTTTGATCTCAGCTGAAACCTGGGCAAGTAACATTCTCTGAGCCTCATGGACAGTGAACAAAATGGGGACAAAAATAGGGACCTGGAGATCCTTGGCCACAGAATGGCTTTTTCTCCCAGTAATTGTCTCTGCAGTTGTTCCCTTTTAATCTGAAGTCACGTGCAGTCCCTGATTAGGTTTCTTCTGGCCTCACTCCTGCCACGCCTGCAGCATACTTCTCCACTGCTCCATGCTAAGGTCACAGTCTGTGGTGGCAAAGTGCTGCACTGTGAGTCCCAATGTGGCCTCCAACCTTCGCAGTTCCTTTTCCTTCTCAGGAGTGCTATTTCACTCAGATGGGATGAAGTAAAAGGGTTTTGACAAGTGTAAAGCACTGTCCACAGGTGAGGTGATAACTGCCATCAGCCCAGTGGATTTTGTGACACTTCCCCAAAGTACCTGGATACCATACCATTCTCCACAGCCCAGGGCTTTGTCCAGAGAAAAGAACACCCTCCACCCAGTGGTAAACACACAGACCAGGGAGCTGGCCTGGCACACGCAGCTCTGGGGGGCACTAACGCAAGTCCCTGCTAGATTAATGCACAGAATTGTTACACCTGCTTCCTACATACCCGAAACCAACCTACCTACCTACCTACCTAATCCCTTATCAACACAAAATCAAACAGGCATCTTGGTCAGGATAAAGTTGGGGAAGCGGGGGAGGCAGCAGCTTTGCAATGTAAAACTTTTGCAGGGAATTGTTTCAATTATCCTGCCTTTTGGCAGGCCTGTGAGGGGCACAAGTCCATGGCCACTGACCACACAAGGGTCTCTTAACTACCCAGCCCCAGTAGAGCAGGACCACACACAATAAGGAGACAGTGACTTCACTGTGATCCTATTTTACTGTCGCCTTGGGTTCCAAACCCCCCCTCCCCCCCACCCCCGCCACCGAACAGGCCCAAGGTCACCCAGTTAGCAAGTGGTAGAAGCAAGATTGAAACTCGGGTCATCTGATGCCAGCCTCCGTGTTCTCAACCCCTGCTCCCCACTATGGCTTCTGTAGCAACATGCTGTCGTGATGCCCCCCCCACCTTGGCAGTAGGGCCCTGCCCAGATGACTCCTAGGATCCCCTGGGAGCCCACGAACGTGTAGGCATAGCTTCTACTCACCGTCAGCCGGCTGCTGGAAGTTGACGTAGGCATAACCCAGGGAACGGCGGGTGATCATATCGCGGCAGACCCGGATGGACAGCACAGGCCCCGCAGGACTGAACTTTTCATACAGCATGGCCTCGGTGACGTCCGAGTGCAGGTCACCCACGTACAGGGAGGCCATGGGGTAGCTGCTGGCGGCAGCGTTCATCTCCCCACCCCCCACCACGCCGAGCCCCGCCAGGACTTCGTGTAGGGCCCACCGCAGGACAAAAGGGGCTCCCCTCGGCGCCGCGGCTCACAGGTGGCACAGAGCGAAGCTGGGAGCAGCTGAGCAGGTTAGGCGCGGAGACGGACGGGAACGGACTTCAGGGACAGCTCGCCCGGGACTGCAAAGCCTCAGACAAAGGCTCTCAAAAACAATATGGCCCTCCCTGGGAGTTGGCTAATTTTCTGCTGTCCTGGTTTGAAGGTCCGAATTTCAAACAAAACAAAACAAAAACCCAAACGGGAATCCCCTTCCGAAGGGTAAAAATTCTTTTAAGAGGCAACCAGATGCTGCCCACGGCGGCCTTCGGGACACGCGTTTGTCTATAAATACAGGCCTCGAGCTCCCGGCGGTTTAAGATTACAACGGCCAAGGAAGAGGGACCCCCCGCGGCGGCGGCGCGGGGCAGGCCGGAAGCGCGCCCAAGTGACTTCCCCGCGGGCTCTCCGAGGAGGATTCGCTTTTTCTTTTCCTTTTTTTTTTAGATTTTGAAGCGTTTTCTGGTTTTTTTTATCTTTTTCACTTTTTTTCTTCAGGCCGCTGAGCCCGACAGCGGCGCAGGCGGCGGCGACCCGGGGCGGAGAGAGGCGGCTGGGGGAGCCACCGCTCCATTTATACCCGCCCGCCCCGGGCGCTGCTGGTCGAAGGGCGCCTCGCGACCTGGGCGCAGTCGTGCCCGCCCACTCAGCCCGGGGGCCCGAGGCAGGGCGGCCACGCGAGAGCGACCCGGCGCAGCCGCGAGGCACCACAGCGACCCCTGGCGCGTGGAGGACCGCTGGGCTCGCGGCTCCGGCGAGACCCAGGGCCCGACTCCCTGAGAAATAGATCGTAGCGCCCCTCCCCCCACCATCCCGGACTAGAACCCAGAAATAGTTTAACCCGCATCGTATTTGAAAATCAATGGAATGTCTAACTGTAAAATAAAGGGGACATAAAATAGAGTATAATCAAATAATAGGTGGTTCAATATGTAAATGATTGGGCCCAAATACAACGAGAAGACGGGCTGAATTTTTCAGAATACTGGGATTTAGAGGTGAAATCATCAGAAGCTAGAAATGCAGTAGTATCCATGGGTGATGTGATTTTCTGAAAAGATGAACAAATTTTGGCAAAGCTTCAGTGAAACAAAACGCAATCATCCCCTCTATTTAAATGTTAGTGGCATTTCTGGAAATTTAGCTTTTATTTAAGGTGGCAAAAAATACTTTGTTTCTATGTTAGAGGGTGTGTAGGCTTGGGTAATTATAAAAACATTTTTTATCTACATTAGAGTCTGGCAGGTCATTTGAGAGTCATGTGACCTTATGTGACTACGGTATATGGGACTGTCCCCATGCGTTGCAAGATGCATAGCATCCTTTCCTTTTTCTTTTTAAAGATGACCTGTAAGGGGATCTTAACCCATGACTTGGTGCTGTCAGCACCATGCTCTCCCAAGTGAGCTAACCAGCCATCCCTATATAGGGATCCGAACCCGTGGCCTTGGTGTTATCAGCACCACACTTTCCCAACTGAGCCATGGACTGGCCCTATATATAGCATCCCTTCTGCCATAAATGTCAGGAATCATCCTCTACATCACTGTGACGACCAAAAGCAGAAATTACCAAACACACAGTGTCCTTGAAAACCAATGAGGCCCTATATATAGCATCCCTTCTGCCATAAATGTCAGGAATCATCCTCTACATCACTGTGATGACCAAAAGCAGAAATTACCAAACACACAGTGTCCTTGAAAACCAATGACTTAGGGGTCGGCCCGGTGGCGCACTGCTACAGTGCGCCGCTTGGGAGCGCGGCGGCGCTCCCGCCGAGGGCTCGGATCCCACATACAGACCAGCCGCTCACTGGCTGAGCAAGGTGTGGGTGCAGCACCGAGGGTTGCGATCCCG
>NW_007726320.1:732530-740543 GCF_000696425.1 Galeopterus variegatus
CGACCAAAAGCAGAAATTACCAAACACACAGTGTCCTTGAAAACCAATGACTTAGGGGCCGGCCCGGTGGCGCACTGCTACAGTGCGCCGCTTGGGAGCGCGGCGGCGCTCCCGCCGAGGGTTCGGATCCCACATACAGACCAGCCGCTCACTGGCTGAGCAAGGTGTGGGTGCAGCACCGAGGGTTGCGATCCCGTTGCCGGTCATGAAAAAAGACAAAAAGGAAAAAAAAAAAAAAGAAAAGAAAAGAAAACCAATGACTTAAGTAAATGATTGAAGAAATACTCGTATATGTATTTATATATTCATTTATCCAAATAAATGGTCTATCAGAGCCTACTCAATAGCTATGCCAGATATAGGTGCTGGGGATACCATGGTGGACAAGACAGAGGAAGTCCCTCCCTCCCTCATGACGTTTATATTCTAGTAAGTGTATTAAACCAACAAAAACATTTACAGAGTTCTCCTTCTATAGATACATTCCCTCCTCAGGGAAATCTTCCTAGACCTACAGTAGCTTGCCAGCACTATTGATCTCTATCACACCATCCTGTCTTCTTGATTTCAAGGCTCTTATCACTATTTGAAATTATGTTGTTCATATACCTGTTTACCTGTTTTGTGTTTGTCTTTTCCCCACTGGTATATAAGCTTCGTTAGAACAGGAACCTAGAACGATACTTAACATGGCACATACTAAATGTTTGATAAACATTTGTTAAATAAACAAATGAATACTAGGCACAGATGAGCAAAATCCACACGGTCCCTATCCTTGTGAAGCTTACTGTCTAGTGGGGGAGCTTACTACCTGTATGACCTTGAGCAAGCTAGTTCACATTTCTGACCCTCAGATCTGTGAGTATATTAATAAATCCTATTAACACTTAATAGGAATATTGTGAGAATAAGATAATACATAGAAATACCTTAGAATCGCTTGCATACATGTTAACAGTTATTACTATCAAGCTACATTTGTACTGAGAAGTGAGGGGCATTCCCTGTGTGAAGGTAGAGAGAACAGCATGGATAAGGCCCTGAGGGGGGCGTGGGCTGTTGCAGAGCCTGCAAGACAGACTGTGGTGCTGTGGGAGGCAGAAGAGGTGGCCTGAACTTAGATGACTTGAAACACTTTGGACTTTATCCTGAGATCAAAGGGCAAAGCTGCAGGATTTTATGAGGGAAGTGCCTTTGTTCAAATTACCTTTTAAAAAAATCCTCTCTGGCTGCAGAAGGAAGAAGGATTAGAGGGTAGGTGCAAGGAGACCAGCAAGGTGATGGCCACTAAGGTGGTGGCCCTAGAAGAGGAGGAAGTGTCTTGATTAAAGAAATATTTAGACAGTATAATTTGTTATTAACTGCATGTGGGAGGTGAGGAGTAAAGGATGGCTCCCAAGTTTCTGGGAAATCAGAAAAATTTAGATTCCCCACATCTAAACACTAAGTGATCACTTAGTTAGTCTTAGAGGGGAAAGATGTGCAAAGCCACCAAAGAGGCCCCCTGAGCTCCAGACCTGCAAAATCCAAACAGTACTTCATCTTGGCTAAAGGTAGGGTGGGAAGAGGCTGAACAAACTACCAGGCCAGTGATTGGGAAGGAGACCTGTGCACATCAGTGCAAATCTGCCCTTACTGGGCTGGAAGGGGTGCAATCCCCCCCCCCCCGCCCTGGGCGGAACTTACTCTTAGTGGGTCTGAACTTGATAGATGGTATTGACATGTCAAGAGAAGAAATATGTTCAGGGTTGGGAAGAGGAAGAAGGAAAAACTTCAAAGTGGAGAGAAGGATGTAGATACAGGTCTCTGCAGCTGAGGATTTTGCAGATAGCAGGAATGTAAGAGCTTTGCCTTCTGGATTCATTTGTTCATTCAATAAACTTGATATAACATTCCTAAGAGAATGTCTATGCTCTGGGTGCTGGGGACAGAACTGTAATCTAGATATTCACAGAACAACTTTCCTGTAACTGGGGAAAGAGAGGAGAAACAAGTATGTGTGTGTGTGTGTGTGTGTGTGTGTGTGTGTGTGTGTGTGTGTGTGTGTGTGTGAGTTGTTGAGGTGCTTTGAATCTGGAGGCTTTCTGAAGGTGAGAGCAGGGGAAACAGCCCCATCCTCCCAGCAGGAGGCTAATTCTACCTACAAAAGCTCTATTTCCTATAAGCAACAATGGCTCTGCCCCTCAGGAAGGAAGGCTCTTCCTTCCCCACAGACAGGGTCTCTGAGATCCTAGAGGTTTGGTCCAGGCACCAAAACAGGCTGCACAACTTTGGGCAGTGGTCAACACATCTCTGAGCCTTCCCCTTCTGTATGATGGGCTCAGTAAGTCCTTCGAGGAATAGAGACCAAGTACCTCCTCACTATGGAGTATTCTTCCCTTTCTGTCTTCTCCACATTGAGATCTGTGAATCTGCTTCATCTCTCACTTGTTGCTAGCCTTTACAGTTAGTCAGAAATGCTAAGAATAAACCACAATTTATTGAGCACCTACTATCCATCAATATCATTTTTAGGCCTCAAACCAGGACTAAATATGTATGTGCTATGACCAAGGACCAGGGTATTCAAAGCTGGAAGTGGCCTAGAAAACCCATCATCTGCAGAGGTCAGGAGTATGAATAAGGGGATTCATAACTGCTGTCTTCCTGTTCAAGGCTCCAGGCTCGACACTGGCTACAAAGATAGACAATATACTATCTCTTCCCTGGAAGTGTTCACAATCTAGTGGGAACAACTGACACCCAGATTAATTATTACATTCCAGATTAATTATGTCTAGGTGCCATAGACATAGGCCCCAGGTAAAAGGGAGAGATTATTTGTACCAAAAATGATGATCAGGGAAGGCTTCCTGGACAAGGTGGCAATGGAGCTGGACATTTTTAAGAAGGTAGTATTTGAATAACTATGACTTTCTTAAGAAAAAAAATAGGTCATAGGCAGTAGCCGAGGGCAGCATCCCCCACCCAGAAGCAGGCAAGCAGCACACCAAAAACACCACTTCTATGTGGGTGGGCCACCACAGCCACTGCCACAGCCACAGCAGCCACAAAAGCACCATGGCTGTAGCCATAGCCATTGTGCAGGTAGCCTGCCAGACACTCAACTGCATTGATGCAGGAGAGTCAACAGTGGAGACCAGAAGAAGAAGAGGATGTCTCTCTCCTCAAAGCCCACTCCAGAGTAATAGAAAAAGCAACTGCTCTACCAGATGATAAGACATCATCATAGAGATACTAGAAATATGAAATTCAAGAAAATATGGCACCATGAAAAGAATACCATAATTCTTGAATACCAGACCCTACAGAGCAGGAAACCTGTGAAATGACTGCAAAGGAATTCTGAGCAGCAATCTTAAGGAAACTCACTGAGGTACAAGAAGATTCAGACAACATAATGAAATGAGAAAAAAAAATCCAGAATATGAAGGAGGAAATTTACAAAGAGGTTAATATCTTTAAAAAGAATGTAGCTGGGCTGGCCCGTGGCTCACTCGGTAGAGTGCGGTGCTGATAACACCAAGGCCACGGGTTCGGATCCCATATAGGGATGGCCAGTTAGCTCACTGGGTGAGCGTGGTGCTGACAACACCAAGTCAAGGGTTAAGATCCCCTTACTGGTCATCTTTTAAAAAAATAATAAAATAAAATAAAAATAAAAAGAATGTAGCAGAACTCATGGAACTGAAAGATTCACTCAATGAAATAAAAAGCACAACTTAAAGTTTAAGCAGCAGGCTTGAACAATTAGAAGAATTTCTGATCTTGAAAATAGTTTTTTTGAAATAACCCAGGTGGACAAAAAAAAAAAGAGAGAAAGAATTTTTAAAAATTAAGAAAATCTAAGAGAGCTAGCAGACAACCTTAAGCACACAAACATTCAAATCATGGGTGTTCCAGAGGGAAGGAGAAAGGAAAACCGATTTAATGAAATAATAATGGAAAACTTCCCAGATATAAGGAGAGTCATGGACCTTCAGATCCAGGAGGCTAAAAGATCCCCAGAAATATTCAATGCAAAAGGATCCTCTCCAAGACACATTATAGTCAAACTGGCAAAGCTCAAAGACAGAGAGAATCTTAAAAGAAGCAAGGGAAAAGTGTGAAGTCACTTATAAGGGTGCCCCTGTCAGACTAACAGCAGACTTCTCAACAGAAACTCTACCGGTCAGAAGAAAATGGGGTGATATATTCAAAATACAAAATAAAAAAAACCTGCCAGCCAAGGATAATATACCCAGCAAGGCTATCCTTCAGAAATGAAGGAGATATAGTGTATTTCCCAGACAAAAACTGTGGGAGTTCACCAACATGTGATGAGCTCTGCAAGAAATCCTCAAGGGAGTCTGGTATCTGGAATCTGAAAAATGATAATTACTGCCATGAATACATGAGAAAGAACAAAACCCACTGGTAGAACAAAAATGCAAATGAGAAAGGGAAAGGAATTAAATCTTACCACCACAAAAAACCGTAACAACATTGAAACAAAAACAAACAAACTCTCAGTTTCTTTGGAAGATGATAGGGAAACAATTCATTTTTCTAAAACTAGAGAGTAAAAGAGAAGAGTCAAACATTTACCCTGTCTTTCCTATTATTCATTAGGATAATCATAAATAGCTGAGGAGGGAACATTTCTGTCTGTTGAAATGTCCTGGCTAGTAAATAAAGTGGGTCTAAAACAATTAGAATATGGTATTTTGCAAACCCCTATTGAAATAATGGATCTAGCAAATGATAATCAATGTCTACTAACATCACAGAGAGATGGTCAGACATAACGGGCCTCCTGCAGTACGAACATATACCTCTGAAGCCAAATCTAACCTGAGTGAGACCAAGCCTCAGGATCCAGCGTCTAATCACCAAGAAATACAGGTGACAGTGGAACATGTTAAATGACACTATTGGGATGGAGCCAGCAAATCCAGACCTTTAGAAACTTTATGGGGTAAAGAGGAAAAAATTAGATGAAGGGGGAACCTATAAGAGACAGCTGACATAGCAAGCAATGCAACAAGCAGAACTTGTTTGGATCCTGATGTAAACAAATCAATTGTAAGAAAGAAACGGGGAGGAGGAGAGAATTAGAGAAATTTAAACACATTTAATGGTTGATTATATTAAGGAATTATTATTGATTTTTAAAATGTGATTGTATACTGCAGTTATGTATTTTATAAAAGAGTTCTTATCTTTCAGAGATACATACTGAAATATACACAAATGATATATTCAAAATACTAAAAAAAAAAACCACAAAAAACTGCCAGCCAAAGATACTATACCCAGCTAGTCTATCCTTCAGAAATGGAGTAGAAATAGTGTGTCATGATAGGGATACTGGAATTTACTCAAAATAATCCAGCAGGAAGGCAGAAAGTGGGTGGGGGGTTACAAATAAGATAAGATTGGCCATGAGATGTTCATTGCTGCAGCCAGATTTATTGCATATGTATTAAAATTTTCATAGTAAAAAGTTTTAAAAAATTTTTAAAAAGAATAAAATACTTATAACACCAAGCTCACGGGTTCAGATCCCTGTACCAGCCAGCTCCCAAAAAATAAAATAAAATAAATAAGTAAGTAAGTAAGTAAGTAAGTAAGTAAGTAAGTAAGTAAGTAAGTAAGTAAAGATAGTGTTTTGGAATGTAGAAATGGAATGGAGGCAAGGAGAGCCTTCTACAAACAGAAGACCAGAGGTGGACAGGCCATTTTCTAGCTTGGGTAAGTCATTTCATAGTCTTTGGTCTCAGCCTCCTCTTTAGTAGCATAGAAATGAAGTAATATGTATAAACCTTTCGCAGGGCTAGGTACACAGTAAGTATTTGATAGTGGATAATACTGTATTATGACAATGTGACATTTTCAACATTGCTGTGAGTGCCTGAATGAGGCTAGAACTTAGGGGGTGTGTGTGCGTGTGTGCGTGTGTGTGTGTGTGCGTGTGTGTGTGTGTGCGTGTGTGTGTGGTGAGGAAGGAAACTGTAAAGTAAGAGTTGACATCTTGCAGGGGTCCTTGAATACCATTCTAGAGTGTGGCATTTCCCAGAAGTAATTGATCCATTTATTTGGAAATAATGACATAAATAGCCAACTCTACACAGTGCTTCCTACATGTCAGATACTAAGCCCTGGCCAACATCACAAAGCTGGCAAGAGTGGGTTGAGACTTAGTATTTTCTTTCTTTCTTTTCTTTCTTTCTTTCTTTCTTTCTTTCTTTCTTTCTTTCTTTCTTTCTTTCTTTCTTCCTTTTCTTTTCTTTCTTTTCTTTCTTTTTTTTAAAGATGACCAGTAAGGGGATCTTAACCCCTGACTTGGTGTTGTCAGCACCACATTCTCCCAGGTGAGCGAACTGGCCATCCCTATGTAGGGATCCAAACCCGTGGCCTTGGTGTTATCAGCACCACATTCTCCAAAGCGAGCCACAGGCTGGCCCGAGACTTAGTATTTTCTTGCTCTAACTCTCCTGCTGCCTAAAATAATGCTAATAATAACCATAACTAACATTTATTGAGGCTTACATGCGTCATTTCATTTAATGCTCACAACAGTCATGGAAAATAGGTATTATCATTACTACTTTGCAGATGAGTGAACTGAGATTTATGGTCTGACCACCAGTAACTGGTAGAAAACTGTGGCAGCCATGGTCCTAACTCTTTCAAGAGAACCCACTATGGGGAGTGTACTTGATTGACAACGATTGTCCCTTTGGATCCACTGTCATGTTCATACGGGGGCCACACTTTCCCCAGGCTACTCCAGCCAATGACGAGCATGGTGGAGGTACAAGTGCCAGCCTACTCCTGCCTGTCATGAGACTCTTCCAATTCATAATCTTTGCTTAAGAACTCCCCATCTGCTTGGCCAAGATTTTCTCAAAACTGTGCTGCAGTCTGAAGCTCTTCCTACCCAATCCTTCCTTCCCACTCTCCTTGCACAGCTATCAGACCTACATCATGCGTGGTCGGAAGGCTCTCCCCACCTACTTCTACTCCTTCCCTCTTTATTCTTCACAGGCATTCTCCCAAATAAATCTCTGGCACATCTAATCCCATCTTGGTGTCTGCTTCTCAGAGGACCCAAACTAACATACTGACCATGTGTTATAGACTCTCACTAATTCTGCCTCTTGTGGATGGCCCTTGCGGTTGACAAATCAGTTCATGCCCACTAATTATTTCATGTCCACAGGAAGCATGTTCAGCAACCTGTCCCTAAGCTCCTGGGAATAGGACCCTGTCATGAAGTGTAGTGGCGATAAGCAGGGAGAGGGACACCATGAAGGAAGGGGATGTGCATGCTCCCCAGGGTACCTCTGCAGGCTGGTGGCTTGGCTTCCTGACCCATGGCTTGGCTCTGACCCAAGAATAGGCCCAGAGAAAAGAAAATAACTTAAAATAATGGCTAATTGTGTTTAATGTCTCATGAAAATTTTCATGAACAATTCAAGCATAATTGTTAAGAGTAAATGAATTAAATAAGATATAAGTGGGATAAAAGTTTATAAGTGACCTTTCTTTATAATTATGTTTTATAAAATATGTCCACTTAAAAATAATTTCAAAAATCTCTTAGATAACTTGAAATTTCAAAGTGAAGTCCTGACTGGTTAGGTCAGTTGGTTAAAATGCAGTGCTGAGAATACCAAGGTCAAGGGTTTGGATCCCTGTACAGGCCAGTGGCCAAACAATCAAACAAACAAAAATTTAAAGTAAAATTAAGTAATAGATAGTCATTAAATGTCTGGGTCATTTCTAAGTAAGTTAAAATACTGAAACATTAATTACTGAGCATAAGTTTAAATTTATATATTTTGGCATCATGAAATGGTAAAAAAAAAAAAAGATGGCTGTAAAAGGTTTGTGGAAGTCTTGCGTGGTCAAAATTCACTGAGATTGGATGTATTTATTTAAAAGATTTTTAAAAATTTAGCTTTAGTATTAGAGCCGGCCCGTGGCTCACTCGGTAGAGTGCGGTGCTGATAACACCAAGGCCAC